>NW_026859050.1:0-260837 GCF_026571515.1 Ruditapes philippinarum | reverse complement strand
TCACTTTTCAAAGGTTAGATATGAATTTGAAAAGTATAAAACTGATATGTATTATATCTTCTTGAAGTCTAAATGTCTAATCTTGTACTTTATTAAAGCATACGAATATTTATTTGTTTAGGTAAAAGAGATCGATCTTCTATTTGTACATTTTATCATTTCAAACATCAAGCGAAATAGAATAAAAGAAATATTCGTTATAAATATGTTGACATTTTGAAAAGAAGAATGTCTTCAAATAGTACAACAGTTCAAATGATATTATTCTTATAATACTTTGATTTTTTATGTATTTGTATACATGTATACTATGGTCAATAACCTGAGTACAATAAATCTTCAATATATTATCATCGCATGAAAACATGTAATCGTTCTTATATTTCTAAGATAAATGATATCCTACAGTGAAAATAATAAGAGTGTCTTTACAAAATTGAGATTTACATAAAATATTTTCAAATATCTAGGCAGGAATAAACGAGACTGGGTGGAAACTTTCCTTTTCAACCTATTTTATCAATATGTTCTACATACATGCAATGCTGCAGAAATTATTAATATTTTACGATTTTTGTAAACTGGTTTTTGGTATTAAATCAGAAACCTGTACTTTCATTACATGAGGCTTTAATGCAAAACAATTTTTGCGCTACAGTATTGATTAAACTTCTTACTATTATGTTTACATTAATTTGATTATCCAATAAGATATCCGATTTTGAATGAAAGTCAATCTAATCATTTTATTATACTTGCCTAAAGCATACTATACTGGGTTCAAAACCCGAACAGGATACACATTGTCTAACCATGTGTAAATGTAAACTTCCAATTCATTAGCAAAATAAATTTAATCCATGATTTCTACCAGCTATTTACAATTTACAATTAAAGAAATAGTTGTAATTCACTTTAAACCACAATTACTGTATATCAAATTTCTGGTTTGTAAATTAAAACATGATACGTATGGCTTATTCGATGTAATTAAAACATGATATTAATCCATACGTGTAATTTTTAATGAAATATATAGATGAATCATAGTTTATATATTTCTAAACTTGTCTGTTTTGCGAATAACAAATAATCTTTCTAAATATTTAGATTTGTTGTTATATGGTATCAGATATAAATTTCGACATTTTGGCTTTTGTCATATGATAGCAATTTAGAGTGTACATAACATGTTTTCACAAACACGCTTTGTGTTAATGAATACTGTTGGAATTATGAAATAAACGACAGTGAACATAACAGACTTAGTTGCTTTATCATACATGATCAGTGTTGATTCCTCGGGACTATTGTAAGTGTTTGTCTTTCTTTAAAATTATTAAATATTCTTATTTTGGTAATTTACTTAAAATATTTCATTATAGAAAGTCGATCATTTTAATGATGCAGAATATAAATTTCAGAGCTTAAACATGGATTGAAATTGTGTTAATAATGTTTCGTTATATAATTTGTATCAAAAGAATTTTTAATTGTAAAACGTTTATCTTAAAAATCGTTTTTCATTCTTAAAATAATTTAAGTTTTCTCACTCATGCTAAATTTTAAATTATTGGCAATTACAACTGGCATATTTCAAATGACATAACAGAAAATGTTATGTTTTGACATTTCAGCAACAGTAATATTTTCAAACATTGCATTCATGTCCCCTAAAAAAAATTTCTTATATATTTACATCTTTTTCGCAAATTATTCCCCTTTCTAAAGGGTATAATTATTTTGACAAAAAATTTTTTACTATTTTTGAAATGATAAATTTTTTAATATAACTGAAAATTGTAATACAGGAGTTTTCTAGGCAAATAAAATGGTTGAAAAAGACCGCAAAAAAATTGACATCATTGAATGCGTATATTATTGTTGTCATTGCAATCTAGTGTTTTTCTTTTTTCCAGTTTTCTTTTCCTTACTCAAGCTTAATGTACATGTCACGAAAAATGTATGCTAATAGAAAACATGGTGATAACCTTTATTAATTATAAATAGCTTGTATAAACAAATTTTAAACAAGAACTTTATATTGAAGTACAGTATAAAAGCGTTTTCAATAATTATAGAGTTTCTCTACTCACATTAACAAGCCGAAACTGGCAACTTATTACCAGTAATTGACTGACAATAGTAATGCACTTTAAATAATTGTTCACAACAGAATAATAAACGAAGTCTGCAGACATTTGTATACGGTATGACAAAGTGTTTTGCTCAATTAAAGTGACATTTTCGACATTTTATTATGACCGACAAAGTATATGTATGTAAGTAGATACTGGTACATACTGTGATGTATTTTGCAATTACTATCTCGGGAAATTGAACGGAATTCGTTGAATTCATTGAAAACAACGCTTAGTTTGAGTTGATATTTTATTTTCGCTTGACCATGTTACATTACAAAAATCACAAATTTGCATTACCTTAATACTTATACATGCGGGTCGTCCGTGGCCGAATGGTTAAGGTCGTTGACTTCAAACCAAATACCAATCACCGCAGTGCGTTCGAATCCCGACAGGGACTTTGGATCCTTTCATGTGAGGAAGCTACTATACTTAACGTCGGTGGTTTTACTAAAATGCCCGTTCGTGTCTAAAATAATGCAAGGAAGGGCACCTGACGTCTTCTTCCAGCCACCAGTGAAGCTGGAACGTCGCCATATGGCCTATACTGTGTCGGTGTGTAGTAAAACCCAATCAAATAAACAAACGTACATTCTTACTCATAACGAATAAGGAAAGCATGAGGTTTGTGATAGATATTTGACTGCTAGAAACTTTGCTAAACATGGAGAAAGTAAGAAATTAAGTTGAAATGAAGTCAGTTATAATTGTGTTGTTGATATGTTTTGTTTAAGGAAATATCAAACAATGAAGGATAGTATGTGATACCCTAGTTATACAGAACCATCAGTGTTTGATTGGTAGTTTACTAGCATAATAATGGAGTAAAGCAATGTTTGTAACACCGATATGACCAACTGGGCACATGTTTTCTACCTATCAACGGTGAAACATTTCTAGGGTAAACCAGACAATGAACGAACCTTACCCCCCGGCTTCGGTCTCTTAGATTGTTTGTGTTCTGACTATAATGCTTAAACGCCCTCTATTTCTTTATTATTTCTTTCTATTCTTTTTTAGAAATGTGATGTCTGTTTCATTCTACATAGTCTAAATATAAAATGAGTACTTGATTAGGGAAACGTATACTACCATCTTATCACAAATTGGATCTTTTTTTTTAAAAAAAAAAGAATATTTTTACACGTCTTTTTTCAGTTTCAAAAGCAAGTCTTTAATTATACATGACTATATATTTAAAACAACTTTTCAAGACTCTTAGAGAAATTTTGTATTATTGTCACCCTAATAGTTGGTATTCAGTTTTGCCAAGTTTTTGTGCATTTAAAAATAAATTAACTTACCTTGAAATGTTAGATATTATTATCATCTCATTGTTTTGTTGTACATCGCACAATATTTCCTGTTGCCATTTAGATGTATTGGTAATATGACATTCAGTTTATATTACTGAACGTTTATTGAAGGTATATAGTAACAACATATCTGTATTAATAATCACAATTGATTTATTTTCACTTGCTTTCAGCGATTTTTATGAATACACATATTGCAAGAAATAAGTTAATAATGAAGGAAGTAAGGAATAACACTATTTAAGGTAACGACAATCAGAATTCTTAAATTGAAGATTATTTATAAATATTTATGGATGATTTTATCGCTTAAGAAAGGAAAATATATTGTTTTAATACAGTCAATACAGGGCATTATATGAAGCAAGGCTTGTTAGAAATATTATCTAAGTACAATTCTTTAATTCCGTAATTCAACATTGAAGGCTTTTATTCATGTATATCATATAGAGAGCCAAAAGAAAGAATATGAAGACAATTTTCAACTCAATGGACTTTAAAGACTATATTGTGAGCAAAAATTGTCACAATAAACATCAATTTCTATGAAAAGTGTTCACTAATTATTTAATTAGAAGTCTACGATGCTGGCTTTGTAACTTTTCAGTCAGCTAGATATTTCTTAATGATATTTCAATTATAAAATGAGTAACTTTGTTTGTACTATCAATAATATTTGATATAGGAAAACGAACACAATGTTAAAATGAACAGGAAATTGTGATAAGATAACCAACTTCTGGGACAAGAGAAATGACATATACATTTGTAATGCATGGGGTTTTTATAGGTCGAGTGAGATAAAACAGTTACACTTTATATTTTTAAACATGTTGAAACTCAACACAAGAAAAAGAGAAATGCTTGTTTTGTGAAAGACTTATTGAAATGAGACAGTTACACAAGTAATAATAAAAAAACGAAATGATTTGTGTAATATATTAAAATATGTTTCTCTCATCTCTGTAGCAGAATCTCTATTTTCAAACATGAAGGCGTCTTTTCTTACTTACTAAATCCACTTTGATCGCAACATTACATCAATCTGACTAACTTTCTTTGTCTTAAATTACCAGACTCATTTATCATCATTTCTCGTAGCTTAAATTAGACAGTATACTTATATCTATAATTACTTATTGAAATAAGATATATGATTAAGCAATGTTACATAATGGAAAAAACACATAGTGGCCTTCAATTTTCCTGCTCAGCTTATATCCTAAAATGATAATTTTTCTAGAAGACAAAAACTTCATTTATGAGATATTTTACAATCAATAATATTTAAATTTTTTGATAAGCAAAGAAAGTATTTTAGGAATTTGGAATATTTTAACTATTTCCTCTCTATCCGTATATATTATATTTGTTTTAAGTTCACTATTCATTTTAGGATGATATATTATCATTCTTAGTGGTACAGTAGACAAAAATATATAAATGCAAAATTAATCTCTTTACACAACGGAGTATCTAATCGTCTTTACAATAACAGCCGATTTAGCGTTTTAAATATATATTGAATATAACAAAAACTATTTAATCCATAACAGAGGTACAAAGTACATGTAATGAGTGAATGTTTAAGGCGTTATACTTTGGAAAATGTGCATTATATAATTTCATTGATATTTTGTATATGAATATAAAAACTATAAAAACAAAGTACAGGATTTTCTCTCTGCACAAACAAACTACAAATTCTTCATGTTCATTCACTCAAATATGTTTTGATAACTTGAAGCTTAGAAAATAATAAGCTACAAAAATGTATTAAATCATTAAATTTCCTTTGTAATGCTGTGAAAACTGTTCACATTTCGGTCTCTGCAAAGAAAATATGTTTATTATAACTGTTTATATTTCAGCTTGAGTGCGATGCATGTTGCTTATTTAACAAGATTTTAAAGAAGAAGAAAAAAGAATTTATGTAATCAAATGCACTTTCAAAGAACCTTAATAAGCATAAAATTAAACATAATATTTTAGAGATGTTACAAATGTTGTTATTTTAGCTGATAATGAGTATTAACAAAATGCATCAAATTGCATCGAAACAAGTAAAGTTTTCAAGCGGCACCATTAATGTTTACTTACCCTACAGCAACACTGATTACACACATATTTTAAAGAACGAAAAATTTGCTTGTTCTGTAAATAATGCCGCATATTCCATAGGGAATGTGTTTAATTGGACTTGAATCCCAGAATCGTATTTAGTTATCAGAGACAAATGTTGAAGTATAATTGAAATCTATAATGATTTGATTTGTAGGTATCGAGAATAAACGTGAACTTTAACGCAGCCTGTGTTGAATACACATTGTTAATGGTTTAAACCATGCATAAATGTTTGCTATTGAAAAAAAAAACAGTTATAATTTTGATTTACAGTTTCAGAAAATTTCGTTGAATATGAAATATAATAAAAGGTAAAAAATGTAATGATAAGCTGAATACCATGGATATACGACGTTTACTCAATTGATCATGAAATCATGAAATATCAATAACTAAAAGAAGATGTTATTCCTCTTCCAGTTAATTTAAAAATAGTAAAATATTGCTATTTACAGATATCTGTAATTCATTGTCCGAAAATTTATTAATAATTATCAAGAACTGCACACCTAATTCAATGATAACAGATTTGACTTAACAGACAATTACAATTAATAGTATAAAAACATATATTAACATGGTAAACTAACAACATAAATAAGGTGTTTAATATTTTTTTACAATTTAGAATAAATCATACATATTGAATCTTTTGTCCGAAACACAAGTATAGAACATAATTATTATATAAGATTATTGCGTCATAGCATATTATTGATCTGTCGAGTTATCAAGAAGTAATGCATATATTTGAATGAGTTGACATGATTAAAACAATTAAATATATCTTTGACATAGGTAAATCTGCCGTTTTTTAAGGTTCGAGTATTCCTGATGAGTATAACTTAATAATCATTAATATGCATAAAAAATAAATCGTTCGACTTAAAGATATATTTTACAGTAATTTCATTTTGGTTTGGTTTTACGTCGCACCAACACTGTAAAGGTCAAATGACGGCTTTCTAGTGCAAAATTGTGGAGGAATACCTCAGGTGCCCCTCTATGCATTATTTGACACACGAAACTGGTGGGTTTTGAATCCAATCCACAGTGGCAAGTTGTTTGACCAAACCGGCTTTTAATCACTCTTTGACTTTGGATCATTTAGCCTCACAGAGTAATAGACATTTTATGCATACACATTTTATGCAATTATGGGATAAATACTTATATGTTAGATATTGCTGTTGCTGATCACTTACCATCACAATTTTTAATTTTGAAGAATAAAATACAGGCTGACAAAGTGCTCTTGAAAATTTCCATTATGTTTCGCAACATCATTCACATGAACAAATTAATTAGGAATGAAATAACATACTATTTACAGGGTCAGTATATTTTAATTTTGAATTTGACTTGAATCATATATGACAGTTCTTGCTATTTTTATAGAAAGTTTCTCATGATATATTTATTTAAAAAAACCTTGGATGACCTTTAAGTGAGAAAGTGCTTAAATGTGCTTATATCGTGATGAATTGATTTTAACAACATGGTTTTATTAGATAATTTCCTTTATGTGTTTTCCCCATCAAAGCAGACGAAAACGGCACTTTATCTTCCCTAGCATTTCATTTGAATGTCTTAACGAATTAAGACACCATTGCCATTTAAATACATGAAAGATTACATTTCCTTTTTCGGAAATATCAATAAAAGCAATTTACAGACGGGTTTCAAAACGAGCGGGTTCATTTTTCTTTTATCATAAAAAGGCAGAGGTGGAAATGTGGCATTTTAAGCCATCTAATATATATATATATATAATCTAATCAAAATATTGGTTGTGATGAAGTATGGCGAACTACAAGGAACGACTATTAATTTGAATACAAAATGCATATTAATCGTACCAAACATGCTTTAAAATTGTTAATAGTCATTAACATATATTTTGTTTTTATCACTTCCAAAATTGCAGGAAGAAAGAGGAGAGATAAAAAAACAGTAGTTAATCTTTGTCAGATTTGAGTATATTAAGAGATTGTGACATTTTTATTGACATAAGTAATTTGAGAGTTATTATTTAAAATCGAGCTGAAACTAAAAGCTAAATGTTTTTGACATTTCGAAAACATGCTGATGTCTCGAATTAAGTTATAGTGTATTGTTTGAATTGCTTTGATTTCGATGTAAATGTTACTGTGTTAAAATTGTTTTTATCTTAGAAGGCGTTGGTTTGATTGTAGTTTCTAAAGCCAGTATTTTTGTTTTAAAAGATAAGCGATAACTGGTAAATATATTCTTTTCTTATTTGTATTATTATGCATTTTGTTTTGGTTTTAAATTTGAAATCTATATAAATATTTACAGTTTCCTACATTTCAAATACAAAGTATTATAAAAAATGATTCAATTTGAATTTCTGCCATTCAAATATGATGTATTTGAAACATTGTTTATGTAATGTAAAAACAAATCTAGTTTTTGCGTTTACAGAATGTCACTCCCCCTTTCCGTTCACATGTTGTATCATCAAGGGTTATGAATATACTTGTTTATTACATGCTTTTGTGTGGTTTATAGAAATATATCAGTGAGTTAAAAACTGGTAATTTCACTGTTTGAACAGTAAAACAGTGTGCACAGTACTAGAAACCAACTTAATGTCGTGACGTCGTAAATGACGTTACTTTTTATTATTATTTGGCGAGCTATTCATTTAGCACTAGGTTAAAATGTCTTATTAAACGTTTCTTTTCATATAATAAAATGAAAATTTGTTTAGTTTAGTGTAAGATCAAAATATATTTCACTTCGTGAACATCAAAAGTTAATATTTCACTCGTAGCTGCGCCACTCGTGAAATAAAAGCTTTTGGTGCTCACTCGGTGAAATACTTGTATATTCTGATCTTACACAGAAGTAAACAAATATTCTCTATATAAAGGGATAAAATATAAAACTGTATATTTAAAACATGTCTATTATTCCGACATAAAGGTTTCTTCCGTCATGTCTACAATTTCGAGGAAAGCTCATGTTCCTATTAATAAAGTCATATCATCATTTAAATAAATGTGATTTTATTAAGGCTATTTAACTTTCTTCATGCGAATCTACATTTACGTAATTCTGTTGCAATTATATAAAGGATTGGGATTGACATAATAAATGCGTGACAGTCACTTTTTAAAGGTTAGATATAAATTTGAAAAGTCTAAAACTGATATGTATTATATTTACATGACGTCTAAATGTCTCTCTTGTACTTTTTTTTAAAGCAAACGAATATTGATTTGTTTAGGTAAAAGACATCGATCTTCTATTTGTACATTTTATCATTTCAAGCATCAAGCGAAATACAATAAAAGAAATATTCTTTATAAATATGTTGTAAATCTTATAAATCTTGTACTTTATTTAAGCATACGAGTATTTATTGGTTTTAGCTCAAAGAGATAGATCTTCTATTTGTATATTTTATCATTTCAAACATCAAGCTAAATGCAATTAAATAAATGTTCATCATAAAAATGTTGACATTTTGAAAAGAAGAATGTCTGCAAATAGTACAACAGTACAGATGATATTATTCTTATAATATTTTGATTTTTTATGTATTTGTATACTTACAACAGACAGAAATTTCTAACTATGGTCAATAATCTGAATACAATAAATCTTCAGTATATTATCATCGCATGAAAACATGTACTCGTACTTATATTTCTAAGATAAATGATATCCTACAGTGAAAATAATAAGTGTCTTTACAAAATTCATTTCTACATAAAACATTTTCAATTATCTAGGCAGGAATAAACGAGACGGAGTGGAAACTTTCCTTTTAAACCTATTTTATCAATATGTTCTACATACATGCAATGCTGCAGAAATTATTAATATTTTACGATTTTTGTAAACTGGTTTGGTTGGTATTAAATCAGAAACCTGTACTTTCATTACATGAGGCTTTAATAAAAAACAATTTTTGCTCTACAGTATTGATTAAACTTCTTACTATTATGTTTACATTAATTTGATTATCCAATAAGATATCCGATTTTGAATTAAAGTCAATCTAATCATTTTATTATACTTGCCTAAAGCATACTATACTGAGTTCAAAACCCGAACAGGATACACATTGTCTAACCATGTGTAAATGTAAACTTCCAATTCATTAGCAAAATAAATTTAATCCATGATTTCTACCAGCTATTTACAAATTTACAATTAAAGAAATAGTTGTAATTCACTTTAAACCACAGTATATCAAAATTTCTGGTTTGTTTGATATGTAATTAAAACATGATACGTATGACTTATTTGATGTAATTAAAACATGATATTAATCCATACGTGTAATTTTCTAATGAAATATATAGATGAATCATAGTTTATATTTTTCTAAACTTGTCTGTTTTGCGAATAACAAATAACCTTTCTAAATATTTAGATTTGTTGTTATATGGTATCAGATACAAATTTCGACATTTTAGCTTTTGGCATATGATAGCAATTAAGATTGTACATATCGTGTTTTCATAAACACGCTTTGTATTAATGAATACTGTTGGAATTATTAAATAAGTGACAGTGTACATTACAGACTTTGTTGTGTTATTATGCATGATCGGTCTTGATTCCTTGGGACTATTGTAAGTATTTGTCTTGCTTTAGAATTATTGAATATTCTTATTTTTGTAGTTTATTTTACTATATTACATGTTTACTTACATAATCATTTCGACAGTTTATCAATATTGCCTCTTGCAACCACCTCCTCTTTTATCCTTTCATTTTCAGTCACTAAGTAACTAAGTACTGGCCATACCGGAACTAAGAGCGAGTTTGTTGTATCACTCTACGACATTCGTGTCGTGTTTATATTTCAAGACATGAACATTATGTATGAATACAGTTTTTGTATTTGTTTTCACATTACTTTCACATCCTACATTTTATTTCACTTTTACCTATATATTTACCCAAGTCCAGGTGGTGCCCATAACTGTTGGCCATGTTTACGATACATGACAATTTATTAATTACATATACTTGGGATAAAACTTAAGGAGTTGATTTGTTTTATCCCCTCCTCCAAACCCGTGCTTTAAAATAAAGTATGATAAAAAAAGTATTAACGCATTTGGTATCACTGAAATTAATGCATTATAAAAAAGCCGATCATTTTAATGATACAGAATTTAATTTTCAGAGCTTAAACTTCGATTGAAATTGTGTTGATAATGTTTCATTATATAATTTGTATCAAAAGAATTTTTAATTGTTAATCTTTATCTTAAAAATCTTTTTTTTTTATTCTAAAAATAACTTATTATAATAATTAAGTTTTCTCACTCATGCTATAAATAAATTATAAAAAGCCTTTTATTGGCAATTACAACTGGCATATTTCAAATGACATAACAGAAAATGTATTTCAAATGACATAACAGAAAATGTTATGTTTTGATATTTTATCATACAGTAATATTTTCAAACATTGCATTCATGTCACGTAAAACAAATTCGTTGATATATTTACATCGTTCGCAATATTATCTCGCCTTCTAAACGGTATAATTATATTGAGCAAAATATTTTACTACTTTTAAATGATTAATTGTTAATCTAACTGATAAGAATTGTAATACAGGAGTTTTCTTGGCAAATAAAATGGTTGCAACAAAACAACATCATTGAATGCGTATATTATTGTTCTCGTTGCAATCTAGTGTTTTTCTTTATTCCAATTTTCTTTTCCTTACTAAAGCTTAATGTACATGTCACGAAAATTGTATGAAAATAGAATACATGCTTATATAACATTTATTAATTATATATAGCTTGTATAAACAGTTTTACGCAAGAACTTTATATATAAATACAGTATAAAAGCGTTTTCAATATAGAGTTTCTCTACTTACATTAACAAGCCGAAACTGGCAGCTTATTACCAATAAATGACTGACAATAGTAATGCACTTTAAATAATTGTTCACAACAGAATAATAAAAGAAGTCTGCAGACATTTGTATACGGTGTGACAAAGTGTTTTGCTCAATTAAAGTGACATTTTCGACATTTTATTATGACCGACAAAGTATATGTATGAAAGTAGATACTGGTACATACTGTGGTGTATTTTGCAATTACTATCACGGGAAATTAAACGGAATTTGTTGAATTTATTGAAAACAACGCTCAGTTTGAAATAATATCTTATTTTTGCTTGACCATGTTACATAAAACACAAATTTGCATTACCTAAAAAGTTATACATGCGGGACGTCCGTGGCCGAGTGGTTAAGGTCGTTGACTTCAAACCACATGACCCTCACCGCAGTGTGTTCGAATCCATACAGGGACTTTGGATTCTTTCATGCGAGGAAGCTACACAGCTAGCTTACATAACGTCGGAGGTTTTACTGAAATGCCCGTTCGTGTCTAAAATAATGCAAGGAAGGGTACCAGAGGTCTTCTTTCAACCACAAGTGAAGCTGGAACGTCGCCATATAACCTATACTGTGTTGGTGTGTAGTAAAACCCAATCAAATAAACAAATGTACATTCTTACTTGTAATGAATTAAGGAAATCATGAGGTTTGTGATAGATATTTACTTCTAGAAACTTTGCTAAACATGGAGAAAGTCAGAAAATAAGTTGATATGAAGTCACTTATAATTGTGTTGTTGATATGGTTTGTTTAAAGAAATATTAAACAATGAAGGATAGTATGTGACACCCTAGTTACACAGAACAATCAGTGTTTAAGTGGTAGTTTATTAGCAAAAAAATGGAGTGAACCAATGTTTCTAACACCGATATAACCTACACATGTTTTCCACCTATCAACGGTGAAAAATTATTAGGGTAAATCAGAAAATGAACGAACCGTACCACCGGATTCGGTCTCTTAGATGTGTTTGTGTGCTGGCTATAATGCATGAACGCCCTCTTTTCTTTATGTTTTTTTATAAATGCGATTTCTGTTTCATTCTATACAGTCTAAATATAAAATGAGTGTTTGATTAGGGAAACTTATACCACTATCTTACATTCGAAAAAATAATGCACAGTAAAATATAAATGGCATGGCAACCGCATACATGCATATTATATACTATAAATATTTTAACATGTCTATAATTTATATAAGATAATATGCAAATACTTCCATATTAATTTATTCTGTTTTAATATCTTTAGTGATATTTTGCTTTAAGAATCACAAATTGGATTGGATCTTTGTTCAAAAGAAATGAATGTTTTACACGACTTTTTAAGTTTCAAAAGCAAGTTTTTTATATAATTGTCACCTAAATAGTTGGTATTCACTTTGCCAAGTTTTGTGCATTTAAAAATAAATAATGTTACCCTAAAGTGTTAGATATTATCATCATCTCATTGCTTTGTTTTATGTACGTCGCACAATATTTCCTGTTGCCATTTAGATGTATTGATAATATGGCATTCAGTTTATATTACTGAACGTTTATTGAAAGTATAATGTAACAACATATCTGTAATAATAATCACAATTGATTTATTTTCACTTGCTTCCAGCGATGTTTATGAATACGCATATTGCAAGAAATAAGTCAATAATGATGGAAGTAAAAAATAACATTATTTAAGGTGAGCGACAATCAGATTTCTTAAATTGAAGATTATTTATAAATATCTATAAATGAATTATTTTTATCACTTTAAAAAAGGGAAACTTTATTGTTTATATAATCAAGACAGGGGATTATAGATATATGAAGCAAGTCTTGTTAGAAATAGCTTCTAAATCCACTTCTTTAATTCCGTAATAAAACAGGCTTTTTGTAGGCTTTTATTTATGTACATTGTATAGAAAGCCAAAATAGTATGAAGAAAATGTTCAACTCAATGGACTTTAAATAGAGAAATATAGAATCCCTAAAGAAAGCTCAACACAGCAAAATTGTAAAATGTTGCTGGCTCGGTTTGATTAAGCCTGTTCATGGACGATACTGGAAAGTGCAAGATACCGTCCACGTCCCCTAGCACCGGCTCAAGCAGAATTCAACATTTAAACACAAAAATGGTAGAATTTTGAATTTAGAAACATCCGCAGATGTGTTCATACGGCGGTTAACATGGAACCTTCAATGTGACACAGTAGTGTCATTCCATGAAAAGCTGCGTATGGTCCCCAAGTAAAAGAATGCGTGTGCCCTAAACGAGAAAACAATGGGCGGAACTAAATAAAATGGAATTTTGAAAGGGGATCTGAGATTATGAAGCCTGCATATCACAGACAAGACGTCTAAAGACAAATTTAAAAAGCAGGCAACATATCCTAAGGGTGATTATACAGTATTCAAGTAGGAATACTGGAACCACCAAAGTTGAAAAGGACTATATTGTGAGGCAAAATTGTAATAATAAACATCAATTTCTATGAAAACTAATCATTTAATTTAAAGTCTACAAGGCTTGATTTTGTAACATTTCAGTCAGTTAGATATTTCATAATGATATTTCAATTATAATATGAGTTACTTCATTTGTACTTTCAATAATATTTGATATAGGATAACGAACAAAATATTAGAGTGAGAATGCTAGTGATAAGATAACTAACGTCTGGGATAAAAAGTTCATCACAAGAGAAATGACATATACATTTATAATGCATAAGGTTTATAGGTCTAGTGAAACAAAACAGTTAAATTTTTAAATCAACAAAATAAAAAAGAGAAATACTTGTTTGGGGAGAGACTGATTGAAATAAGACGGTTACACAAGATAAAAAAAAATGATTTACTAAGAACATAAAAAATTGTTACTCTCATCTCTGTAGCAGAATCTCTATTTTTAGACATGAAAGCGTCTTTTCTAACTTACTAAATCCACTTTTGATCGCAACTGCACATCAATTGCCGAGTGGTTAACGCGTCGGACTAGTAATCTAAGGATTGCTGACCGCGTGGGTTCAAACCCTTACAGGGGCAAGCCGTTGTTTCCTTGAGCAAGAAACTTTACATTCATTGCTTAGTACTGGCTGGTTCCAGGAACGGATTCGAAAGTGTTTCAATAAGTTTATAGCTTCCAACACAATCGAACTAAATTGAATTTGTATAAACTAATCTGACTAACTTTCTTTGTCTGAAATTACCAGACTCATTTATCATCATTTCTCATAGCTTAAATTAGACAGTATACTAATATCTGTAATTACTTATTGAAATAAGATATATGATTGAGCAAGTTTACATAATGGAGAAATAATAGCTTATATCCTAAAATGATAATTACTTTTTAAGTTGACACTGACACATAATTATAAATTGTCACTGGCAAAGATTATTTTGTTACACAATAACATCTAAGACGACAAGTTTAATTTTGTATTTAAAATGATAAAATTGAAACAGCTCTTTCTCCGGACATTTAGCTTCAATGTTTGTATACTACAATACGTTATAATAGAACTATTTTAAATGAATTTCTTTTACGTTAATGCTAAGGAAACATTATGTCTGAGGTAATATATCTTTGTCGATTCCGAGCCACTTAAATAAGGAAATGTGAATTTGTTGCGTTGTACCAATTACAATATGGTTTAATATATAGTTTAAATTCGACAAGGTATATAATAAAAGACTTTGACTCTCATTTATTTACTAGAACCGATCAACCGAGTAACATCCACTCATATGAAATACATGACTCCTTTGATGACCTTATTTTATAACTCCTATTACAGAAATCTGGTTTGTCTATATTTGTCGGCATTATTATTTTTCAACCGACATTGAACTGTTGTAAAAAGTGTTTCTTGACATAAAAGCGATACAACACGCCTCATATATTTTAAACATTATCAAGAGTATGGAGCATTTTAAAGCTCTCGGGCTCTTGGTGTCTATATCTATAGTAAACTTGCGTTCTTCCCGATCGAGCTAATTTTTATGTTTTCAGTAGTTTATTAACTTTATAGTGTATCTCATTGTCTTATAATGATATTCAGCTTTAAAACTGTATTTTCCTGCAATGTTGGTATTTTTGATGCACAAATCTGTATCCGGGATACTTCAACATTTTTATTTGTATCCACAGTATGCAAATTTGCCATATTATCGAGGGCTGTTCAAAAAGAATAGCGTATTGTCCTCTATCTCGTGATCCACGTGGGACACGATAAAAACCAATAAAAGTGCCGGTGAAAAGGGGCAAAAGTATCACTGGGAAGTACTACAAAAAAGTAATACTTAAGAAACTGAAAAAGTATTATAAGAAACGACGCCCTGTCACGTATTTTAAGCATATTCGTCTTCTAAATGACAATGTCCCCGCTCATACCTCCGCAATAGTTTCGACGTTTTTGAAAAAAGAAAAAGTAACTGTTTTGCCTCAACCCCCCCCCCCCCCCCCGTATTCTCTAGACCTTGCCCCCATGTGATTTCTTTTTGTTTCCGAAATTGAAATCTTTCCTTGCTGGGCGGAAATACCAGTCCCGACAGGCACTTGGATCTGCCATTCATCAGTACCTTATTACTGTGCCCAAATCAGCGTACCGTGACGCCTTCAAGAAATGGATATATCGGCTGAAACTTTCTAGCCACGGGGAGTACTTCAAGGGCATGAAATGAACACTTTTGAACTAACTTGAAATTTGAAGTCTCCAGATAGAAATAAGCAATACACTTCGAACATCCCTTGGTAAGTATTATTAGACTTTACATACGTTAAGGAAAGTATTGAACATGCTTTAAGGGTTCTAGCTAAAACAAATTTTAAAACCAATTAATCGTTTCCCAATAGTCCAGTTAAGCTTGTGTATATGCCAAAGAGTGTGCGTGCATTTACATATTAAATATTCCTCTCTTACTTGTAGTCTATTAAATATTTATTTAGAGAGCATTGGGCCATCGTGACATTAAAGGCTAACATCATTCCTTTCTCCCTGAAATTGGATGTATTAGATAAAATGGTATATTTCAGAAAATAGGACAAATACTTATCCTCTAAATGGATGCTATTGATGAACGAGTACGTATTCAATTCAAATTTGTTCATATTTTTCTAACTACGTATCTAACTGTATTCTTATAAATTTAAAGGGTTCGAGGTGTCGCAATTATGTTTTCATAAAATTTTATTTCACAAACTTCACTAACGCTTGTTTAAATCTTTAGAAGCATTTGTAAAGAGAGGAGCCATTTTCTTTCTATTGTAAATACATAATTCCTATCTATCTCTATCAACAGAAAGACAATGCATCAGGAAATATTGTTTTATATTTAAATTTGTATCTTACAGGAAATTATATTGTAATTATTGCTTGCTAATTTTAAGGCGGTTTAAAATAAAATCTATAAATGAAGAGAGATATGTTGTTTAACTGGGATTATATGTTAATACATTTCAAATTAATGTATTTAAGCATTTCAGAAAAAGACAGATGCACTTTTCAAAAAATTATAATGTTTTCACAATTAGAAAATACTATAAACTGCCAAATCAAACAATGACAAATCAAGTACTTTTTTTACTATTGAAAATATTATAAACTGTCTGAAAGTGAAACGTTTACGATTCTAGATTATATGACAAAGTACTTAAGACATTACCGGTGCGTAAAATATTGCAAAATGTCAAATTAAGTACCTTTTTACAATTGGAAACTATCATAAACTGCCGGCAATCGAAACGTTTACGATACTTGATTATATGACAAAGTTCTTAAGACATTACCGGTGCATAAAAT
Organism: Ruditapes philippinarum; assembly: GCF_026571515.1. Taxonomy (NCBI): domain Eukaryota; kingdom Metazoa; phylum Mollusca; class Bivalvia; order Venerida; family Veneridae; genus Ruditapes; species Ruditapes philippinarum. The sequence continues at coordinate 243,554 of NW_026859050.1, read as the reverse complement.
ATTGCGTGCCTTATTGTAAAATGTCAAATCAGGTACTTTTAAATTAGCTGGTACATGTCTGAATACTGTTCTAATCTATCTTCAAATGAAACAAACTGGTTTTAAATTTATGAATTTGTACAAATTTTATTTCGACAATTTGTTTAGAAAAAATAACTATATGATTCCAGATAACAAGTGATAATATTAAGGTTAAATACGTTTCAATACATTAAAATAGTTCATACATAATTCAATAGTCTCGTAAGACTTGAAGACATTTCCTAGAAGAACAATGAAAGATATCTGTAATGTGTATAATTCTTTGGTCTATGAAAGTGTTTAGGTGGTCAAGTCATCATACTGTATGTTGAAGCTCAAAATTGATTGATTATATGTAAATACTGGCATTGATATTATAATATTTTGCATATATGTCATATTTAGGAAATAGATATTAATTCTTCGTGCATTATAGTATAATAATGCACGTTTCTCGTTCAAATGCTTTGTAATTTATCACTCAGGCATATTGGCCTTCGGGGTTATATTTCTACGCATTTGAACTCAAACCGTGCATTATTCTACAACAATGCACTCAGAATTGCTATCTATTCCCTAAATATTAGACGAAGATTTAATATTTATTTCCATTCTAACACGTCAAGAAAAAATACAATGATTATACAATTAACACATGGGTTTGTGGGTAACAGTAAAAATATCATCCCGAGGGAAATACTGTTACCCGAGGCGTAGCCGAGGTTAACAGTATTTTTACGAGGGATGATATTTTTACTGTTACTCATAAACCCATGTGTTATTTATTTTATTACCCTGAATAAAAACACTGTGATGATCTGAAATTGTCAACTAAATCTAACTGTAACAAAAATAAACCAAGAGTAACAATAACTAAACTGTCAGTGCCTTTTAAGTTTTAAGTGTACTTTAGGCCAACTTGAGAACCTTTCTTTTTCTTTTATTCTTTAAGCAAGTGATGATATCTACTAGTCATAAACATACAATAAGCTGGGTTACATTTAGAAAACAAAACACTAACCCATTTATACGGTTATGATCTGTGAAATCTGATCCTTCTGTTTCCAGAATATTCTTCGCAATAACGATGATATCCTTTGTCTGTCCAGCATATCTGTTTGAGAAATATTGAAAGAGATCTCTAATTATTTGAAATAGCAGTTAAGTCAGCTTTCTTCGGTATTGTATGAAATGACATCAAAATAAAAAATCACTTAACTCATCCTAACCACACTATATTTCAGTTACAAATATTTGATGAACACTGTCCTCGCTTTTAACCCAGATATGATTTGAAGGTCTGATTGTTTCCGGGATGTTTAAGTAGTGAAGCAAACGTGCTACGTACGTAGCAACTGTATTTTAATGCTGTCAAAGTGTTTGTATTTATAAAAGAATGTTTCTATGTTTTAGTTTGTATGAAATAAATGTATGGCAACGTATTTTCATGTAATTAACTTTCATAAATAGCTTGTTTTCGTTAAACATCTCCGGCTTCTGGAATTATCATAAAAGAACGTCATCCTATATTAATGCAATTTTGTATATGTTTATAGTCTCCTGGATTCAGACCGTCCGAAGCTAAAATACAATATTTGTTTTGTTCTACATAATTGATGTATTAGGAAATTACTGGTACTGCGTGTGCAATTTCCTTCGGGTCTCTTTTGTACTCTTGTCGTTATTGAAAGCGTTGTAATAGAAAAGCATATCATAATTTTTCTCAAAAGGAATTTGGTGTATTTTACAAATGATTGATACAAATATCAGCTTGGTTCTTTCTTTTTTATCCGCAATCTAGTATACTAAATCATCGAATATTGTAAATGTGTATAACTTACCATAAAAGTAAGCATATGCTTTATTATTTGAATGCCTAATGTAGTAAATGTACATAAAAGATTTTTGGTATTACAAATGCATACATATCTATTTACTACTTCAACGTACTGCTTAATTGAGTTTGTATTGAACATGTTTTTGCGCTAAATAATACAATTTTCTTTTCAAGTTAGTCAAAATTTTATATGCATGCTTTTTTTATGTTTTGCCTTTGTGATAAAGTTATATCTTTAACCTCGTAACAACATGATACAATATACATTATAAGTATATTTCTTGTGCATATGTTTCGAGCTCATAAAATAAACTGAATAAATATAGTCGCCTTCCTACCCTTGAAATAATACTATAAGAAAAAGTTATGTTTAGAATTGATATCGCACTATTTTGAAGGCATAATATTACTGTTATAAAAGGTAGTCATATTATCCCTACTGACCTTGATCTAGAAACGCCCAAATAGTAACTCAAATGTAGTTTATTCCGTGAAGTTGTAATGTCAATTATTTGATTGAGTCATAAATATTTGAACTCAATAAAATAATAAAATAAGCCAAATTTCTATCGTTGATTAATGTCTGCTCTTTGTATGATACAAAAGCTTTAGAAAAAGCAAACTTTTGCCAAACCGAATGTTTCATGGTTCTGGTATAAAACAATTCAAATTTTAAAAGCTTCTGGTATGATACTTGAAAGCCTGTTAAGTTAAAGTCTTTAGTACCGTTATCCCTCTTGAGATACTTTTTTTGTATATTAGCTTTTTTAACATCTCCTTTCATTTTGCTTATTCCAGTAACACAATTAATTCAACATTTTGACAGGTCGGTTATAATTATTCACCGCAATTTTCGCTTGTAATGATTAATAAATGGCGCATATATGCAATACTCTAAATACTTGGAAAATGATAAATACACAAATGACATAAAGTCTGATAATCCGTCAAAAGTATTTGTCGGCAATGTTGTTTAAAATGATATTTATAGCTGCTGCGGAATGCGTTAGAAATGTTTTGTTCTGATAAATTGGTACACGCACAAAAAATAGAACACCTATTGTTATTGTTACAAACAATAATCGGTATCTGCTAAGATTTGTGTCAAACTCTGGATGTTGAACAACTCAGCTGGACAATAGTCAGTAAGTGACTACAAGGGAGAACACAAATCCTAGCAACAAGCATATGTGTGCGGGAGTTAGTCTTCAATCAGAACATATAATTATTGACTGGTTGCTTAGCAGGGTCGTCTATTGAAAATGTGTCGATATTTCTAAGATTTAATGCTTTGTTGACAAATTAAAAAAGTGTATTTTCAATATCGTGACTGCCTACCATATGATTTGAAATCATTTCAAGATGGTAATGATTTATGGTTTCCATGCATTGATTTAAATTTGACGTTGGTTTAACATAATATAACACAAACAAACAGGAAAGTAGTTCATCAAAAAAAATCAGTAAGACCTAATTAGCCTTAGATTTATCTTATAATTTTCTTAAAGCTATGCATTATTTCCTTAAACTGTAGTCAATATCAATACATTGTTTTCCAACTGTTCACCACAACATTGAAAAGGTACTGATGAGGAGGCAATTTAAGGAAAGATGAAAGAAATCCGACAACAAACGATTATTTACAAATTATTACCCTCTTAGAAACTATAATACTTAGATTATTACTATTATTAATCCTCAGTAATGTACAAATACATCAAATAAAAATAACATTTACACTTAGTATGAAATTTTGTTAGAGTCCACTTCAAAATAGTTTTTTCTCTCAGATAACAGCAATTTGTACCTTGATTTAAACTTGTTTCATTGAATTCGTGACTTTTCATGTTCCAATTACTTTATATCTATTGTCATATCTTCTTAAGCAGAAGTGTGAGAACTGAATATTATGAATATGTTATAAAAGAGCAACTTTATCGTTGAATTACCTTGATATGATATTCGTCAGTGGTGCGTGCTGGATTACCTGTTAAAATAAACAAACACGTTGTAGTGATTGAAAACAATATGTGCAAGCCATCTGAGGTTTTCAAAACAGAAACTATTTAAATACTTTCTTTTCAAGTGGTATCACAACTTTTAATAGTGAATACTGATTATAAACTTAGATTTGTTTGCATATAATTCGGATATTATTGTTTAAACATTATTTCTGGAAAAAGTTATTATGTTAAATGCCATCATTTTAAGCTTTCTTAGAATATTTCTAATAAGGTAGGTAATAACATTTTACTTTAAAACCTTTGTTGTCTAATACTTTCAAACCTAATTAAAACGCATGTTTAACCGTTTACTGCAATTTAATTTGTGCGTGCTTTGGAGTCTTATCTAAATATTAAATACATACTTTGCTCATATTTGATATTTGAAAATATTAATAATTGTTTAACAGTCTTTTTATGAATATAAAATAAAAGTTTTTTGACTTTATACAAAGTAGATTTTTTATGCTTTAAATCCTACACACTATAAGTGGACACACTATGAATATAAAGTGTCATTTTAAGAAAGGACCATATTTACTTGACCAGTAATTAAGTACGGAGATTCCTTTACATATTTAGTTCTTTTATTTGAATAAGACATATTCAGTAAGAATTTTATAGATTTCAATAAATTTCTGAAATAAAGATATTTTACTCAAAGATGAGCATAGTATATATTTTAAGATAACTGTTTATATCGATGTGTTGACAGAAAAAAAATCCAATTAAAAGTAGTGAATGAGGACGAGGAACCGGAATAATTCTTACATACCGTTTTTAGTGCTGCAAATTTGTTAAGCTTAGGAACACCTAACTGGTCCCCGATCATAAACAGGGGGTTTCATATACCAAAATGTTCGGTTGAGTCTCTAGATTACGAAATTGAATTTCATTTCCCCCGAAAATGCTGGCGGACTAAGAAATTCAAGATGGCGTCCAAGATGGCCGCCAAAAATATGAAAATTATAATTTACTTTATATTACTTGAATTTTGGCAGTTAAAACTTAGCAATAAGTTCTTTCTTTTCGTTCTTGTATTAATTGTGTTCCTTAAATGCAGTTTTAATATGTATTTTAAGGTAATTATATTTTTTGATGATAAAAACAAAAAATAATTACGAAAAATATACGGAAAAAAATGTGATTTTAAAAATACTTGATACAATTTGTTATTTTTTTCTCTCTTTTTAATAAAAAATTAATTATAATGACTGATTTAAAAAAAAAACAACATGTTAAGCTCGACTTTTAAAAAAAAAACATAATAAAAAGAGATAAAATAAAAAAACAATTAAAAGAATAGAGGTATTGTTACAGCCATGTCGGTGTTGACGTTTCCGTCAGCAAACTTTAACTGTGATCATTACTTTTAATCTTCTTTATGTTTTGTCTTCATACTTGGCCACAACAACCTTGGGGCAAGATCTTTAAGTAGACAAGACTAAATTTGACCTTCATTCATAAATGACCTTGACCTCCAAGGTCAAATGTCTAAATTTTGCTTATATTTTAAATTTCTGATTTTTGCTATTAGATAACTTTGTTATTTTCTAATGGATTGTCTTCAAACTTGAACATAATAATATTTCTAGGATAGACCTTCGAGTTAACCAGACAGACCTTGATCTTCACTCATAAATAACATTGACCTTGAAGTTCAAATTATAGAAAATTTATTTTTATTTATTTATTTTTTTCTGTGTGTGTGGGGGGGGGGGGGGGGGGCTGTAACTGGCTATAACTTTGTTAATGATAAATGGATTCACTTCATATTATAACACAACATTCTTTAGGATATGACTTTCATGTATAAATTTAAATTGACCTTGGTTTTTTATGACATTGACCTTGAAGGTAAAATAAATGAATTTCCACTGATATTTGCTACAATTGGCTGTATCATGGTAATTAATTTATGGATTATCTTTATACATTGACAAAACAACACTTTGGACAAGACACACTATCCCAAAAAATGTAATTAAATGAAATAAAAGGTGGAACTGACTTTGAACTTGAACTTTAAATAATCTTGACTGTGAAAGTGAAATTTTTAAATTGTCATAATTTTGTTATTTATGTACGGATTTCATTTATACACAACTTGTTACCAATATATATATTTAATAATTAAGAGTTGGCCTTGACCTTAAGTTGAACATGACTGTTAATGTCAAATTAATGAAATTCTCTTGTTTCATTTTTGGTTTTTTAACTGGCTATAACTTTGTTATCTATAAATTGATAACCTTTATTTCCAGACATTTTAGGTCAGGACCTTTATGTATATTAAATTAAAATTTACTTTAACTCATGAATGACCTTGACCTTGAAGAAAATTTATTGAATATTAACAGATTATAAAATAATTTTTGTAACTTGGTAATTAATCAATGGATTATTTCATACTTGGACAAAACAACCTTTTGGACAAGACCTTCTAAAAGGTTGAACTTACTTTAACCTTTAAATTACCTTGACCATCATGGTCAAAGTATAGTGTATTAAATTTTGGCGGTGGCTCTTGTTAAATTCAAAATCTAACATTAAAAATTTTCATTTAATTACATTTTTGGGATAGTGTGTATTTTTAAGTGGGGTATGGGGAATGATTAATTTATTTAAATTTCAAAATACTGCAAGTATCCTAATATAACCTTTTTTTGACAACTTAAAAGACTTACATCTATTTATCTTAAATTTCAGAGTAATTGCTGTATAGACAATGCACTAATTGTGAAATATGAGAATATAAGTATAATTTCAATTTTAAAATGCTTAAAATTTAAACAGCAAATCTGTTTACACGTTCCTTATTTCTTTTCCCTTCTTCATGAACTTTTACACATATCTTTCTAACATATAAAGTTAGTAAATTTTAGAACTAATATTTAGTTTGTTTGTTTGATTGGGTTTTACGTCACAGGTTATATGGCGATGTCCAACTTTACTGTAAAATGAAGACCTCAGGTGCCCTTCCGTGCATTATCTCAGGCACGAACGGGCACCTGAGTAGAACCACCCACGCTGCGTAAGCTAGCTGGATAGCTTCCTCACATGAAAGAATCCAATGTCCCTGTCGGGATTTGAACCCACAGCGGTGAGGAACAAAAATTTTGAAGGCCACGACCACTCGGCCACGGACGCCCCACCCGAATATTAAGATTTTAGCTTTTCTTTTCATATGTTATACACAAAATTGTCTATCAATATTTTTTACTGAATGAGTGGGATAGAAAATACTATATTTTACGATGTTGCAAATTTATAAGTTTCGAAAATGCAATAAAATCAAAATTTTAATATGTTGAAATGATTAGTAACTGTAATAAAATAGTAAAGGATGAATTGACATAAATTTCCATGAAAAGTTAATTATTGAGGTTTACTATTTAAAATATGATAGAATATATTATATCTATGAAAGAAAGACCTGTTTGCTATTCAGATCGGAATATCTGTCTCTCTGAAACCGCCCATGAGCTACCCAGCAACTCTGTGGACTTTGTTAGGTAACCTTAGGACGGATATTACAGTCCGAACTGCTGCATGTTACAGATATCATCATTCTGAAATGCACTTGCTGTGCTTACTTTTATATAACAATTGTTGGTCATTGTCGAAATATGAAAAATATAGTATTAATTTTAAATATAGATTTCGCTCTTTGAGCACAATGATTACTTATAGCAGACATGCATAAAGAGATACAATTTTTTGTGGATTAAATTAAATTAATATCCATAGAGTTAAATCTTAAAGGCCCATTATGCCTCAGAAATGATTTCATTTTTATTTCTCAAAAAGCTTTTTCATGTTGGTTTTCTTTTATTGTATCCAAATAGTTACTCATTGGCTAATTACCAGAACTATCTTTTTCATCTCTTTCTTTTTGGCAATAAGTACAGTTATAGTATTCTGTATAGAAGTCAAAATACTACTTTGTTTACATTTTGCTACTTTTATGACAAATTATTCTACATTTAGTGCTACTTTCGTAGGATAACAAGTACCAAACATTCTCTAAAACCATTATTCCAACATTATAAAATTTATGTTTGCCCTTTCTAAAGAAGTAAAAAGATATTTGTTTCCGAGGCCTTTAATTAATGAGTAATGAAGGAAACTATTGGTTACTGTATTTACCAGTTCGACTTTATTGAAAAGTTTCTAGTGATGCTTTTTGTTTTGTTAATGTATTTTCCTAAAGTTTGCTTTATGTGAAATTATTTTACATCTATGTTTCTAAAATGTCTTCAGATCAGTTTTGTTCAACATGCAGGCTATAATTTATCTATTACTCCCCTGCCGCTTAGGGAAAGGGTTTGTTTGCAGGAATCTGTTTGCATAATATTCATGTCCGCTCTACTACGTTCAAGCTGCTAATAAGTATTAAAAAAGAGGGCCATTATGGTCCTGTACTTGAGAAATATTACTGGAAAAGGTCACAATTCTGCGATTCAAAAGTCAGTAATAAGGCCACATTAGGTTGTCATTTTTTAAGAGGTCAAACATTTGTATTATGACTACTAAGCAATAATACATGCCAAATATCAAAGCCTTGGGCATTGTAATTTTACATAAAAAGCTTAAAATATGTTTTACATGTACTATGTAACTCTGCTAAAACTTAATGACCTTTATTAAGTGTGGACTTTTGACTCCAAGTGCATGCCTGATGTTTCTTTCAAAAGGACTCTACAAAATAATATAAACCATGGCTGTGGGGTCAAAATTAGCCCTACTCTGGGGTCACTTAGTTTATATTGACTTGGATATAGGAAAATACATTTAAGTCTTAGTTATGAAATTATGAAACTACAATGCTACAGGCTTAGATAGATATTCATCATTGGGCATTCTACAAATATTCTTTTTAAATCAGCTAGGGTAAAAAATGACAAACCCAATGTAACCTCATTACTGACTTTAAATCAACACTGAAAATTTAAAATTTGGACCTTTTCTGGCAGAATATATCAGGTGAGGGAGCCAGGACCATCAGGCCCTCTTGTTTTCCTATTTTTACATGGAAAATACTTATTTCATACAAGTGACAATATAACTGCATTTTGAAACATATTTGATAAAATGATGCAATGAAATTTCAAACATTAATTTCTTTAAATTTTGTTTATCTTCAAATATTGCAAATTCCCAACAGTATTAAATACATTTGCTATGTACCCCCATCCACTCAGTTACATACTTAAATGACAATTAAAGTAGAACACGTTTTGGAAAGAAAAACAAATTCTCAATGTTTTATTTACTGATAAAATATGCCAGAAAGAATTTATATGTATAAAATATTTTGAGGGAAAAGAAAGAAAGTGCAAAAATTGACTGTTAAAACATTAAGTCACAGGTTTTAAATTGAAAAAAAAACATGTATTTTCCTCATATTTCACAACTAGGGCATTGTCTATTGAGCAATGACTCTGAAATATGTAATAAGGAGTAGATTCAAGTCTTTTAGACAGTCAATATAAAGTAATCTGAAGTATTTTTAAATTTTAATAAAATTACCATTTTACCCCACCCACTTAAAAACACATTATCTTAAAAATTATACTAAAATGATAACTTTCATTGGCACATTTTGTTTGTAAAAAAAGTTGTTTCCTGTAAATCAGTCATAAGGAAACAAATCATTATTGAATTGCAAGAAAAAAATAGAAAATGTAAAGCACATATTTAAAAAAAAACAGCAATTTTTAGAAATATTTAGCCTTAATTATCGGTTTTTATCATAAAAATTCTACTAACATTATTAATAGATACTAAAACTAAATTTAATAAATATATTTATATCAAAATGTTTAAAAAAACAACTTTTTTTTTAAAGTAAATGCTTGCAAATTTAAGTAATAAATAATAAATGATTATTTTCATATTTTTGGCGGCCATCTTGGACGCCATCTTGGATTTCTTAGTCCGCCAGCACTATTGGCAAAAATGAAATCCTATTTCTTAATCTAGGGACCCAACCGAACATTTTGGTATATGAAACCCCCTGTTTATGATCGGGACCAGTTACTCCCCTAAATAAGCGAGTTATTTGAGTCTATTTGCAGCACTATTTTCTGTTGATGGTCGTCTGGTATTTATGAGAGGTTATTTAATGGTTGTTAGTCGCTACATTATCTCGATAACATGTCGAGTCTGGTATGTTAACCGTCTGATGGAACAGTACCAACAAAGTCTATATAACAAGTGTATTAAATCATCTCTCCTGGCGTTTACTGCATGTCTGTTGGTATTTTACAACCGAGGGCAGTCATTTGTAGATACCTTAGTCATCATGACAATAGGTCATTCAAGCGTGTGTACAAGATAAAAATGTAACTTTTCTTCGAAATTGTCATGCCAAACTAAATTAGTCAACATGTTTTCATTTGTTGCTGAAAGCAGCTTGGTAAGTTTAAACATAGATGGTCTTTCATAATGATATTCATCTTTTCTCATAAGTCGGTAGCAGGGACATACACATATCGTATGGAATTCATCCTCAATGTCTCTTGATTGACATATATTGCATATTAACACCAATGTATTAAAAAAACAACTATAACATGTTGATTAACCAATCATGTACGGTTAACAGATCACGTGCTCCTCCATGCTTCAAAAATGGGCCACGTGACCCTCCATACATCAAGAAATTAATTGCATTCCAGCCTACAGGTAATTATGATAAATTTCTTATGAAGTATTTTTCGTTCCTTCAATTAAGCAATGATAGACTTATTTATATCAAGCCTCAACAAATAAGCAAGTGCCTTCTAAATTCCGAAAGAGGCACTTAACACGCACAACTCCTTTGTAGAAATTCGTCATGTAACATAGATATACCAGAGCCAAAACATAAAAAAAGTATCTTGAAAAATTTCTCGGTCGAGGTGAATCTGCTTTTTTCAAAAATTATTTCGAATATTTGAATTCATAAAGAGGAAAGCAGTGTTATAACCGGTTTTGCAATAAAACGAGTTTTTCAATAATCTATTGCAAAACTCGTTGCGATTACAAAGCAGTCCATGTTTGATGATTTAATAATGACAGTAATTACTTGTGCAAATTTAATGTTGTTTTCGATATTTACATGGGCATGAATTTACTGGATCTTCAAAGTTATTGGTGGTCTCTTTATTTTGGACCAATTTTTTAACTCAATAATAAAATTTTAAAATCGGTGTAAAATAATTTGTGGGAGAAAACATGGCTAAACAAAACTTAAATATCTGAGAAACTTTGTTTTCGGAACTCATTTACATTAATTAAATTAGAGCATTTCAGAAACATCCTTTATATTATTTTACTTATTTTAAATAACCAGTGAGATTTCCAGTTTTTAGCTTGTAAAAATGAAAAGTTTACCTATGTAAAGTTATTCCCTTGAAGATGTAACTTAATCTAATTTTAGGCGGCCTTCGGTCAGAAAATTCTATTGAGATTATGACGCTGTCATCCATTAAGTGCACAATTCAAATTAGAGTTTGGTATCTATTTTGCGTAAGTTTAAACGAATAAAATGACAGCATTGTAAACCTTGCTATATTTTATGTTGCTTTAGTTTACAAAACAAATGTCTGTTGATCTAGCAATATGGTTAGTAGTGATTAATTTCTCTTTCAACCAGATATTAACATAGTTTATTACTTCATTTTCTTAATTTGATTATTTTGGCGCCGTTCTGTCGGGTTTTGGTATTGAATTTTACTCTGCTTTTATAGAAGCAACTCAAACACAAATTTTACATCATAAAAGATAATAACCAGTCTTTTGCTGCCAATTTTGAAAGCGATTAATATTATGATATTTGTTAAAAAAAACGTTTACAAAATGGAAGATCTTCTCAAGACTATAATTGAATAAAGATGCAAAATAAATGCAGTTAAACATGTTACAACTGACAAATTACTCCACTACTTACGATAATGTATTCACCTGTGTACATTGACTGGGGTAAAATTATACCAATTTGGTGAAAAGCGATATCTTAAATTTGCGATTGCCTCTAAATAAACAACACATACTCTACCTGTAAACAAATAACAAATACACGTATTTGAAATCTTAGTTTTGGAACTTTTGAAATATTTACCCATGCATACAAAAGAGAGAATAAAACGTTTTCATAAATTTATTGAAAATCATATCTGATTATAATGCCATATAATTAAAATCTCTCATTTTTTTTTTAAAGAAGATTTAAGGAACTTTATCAATGTTTGTATTGATGTTGTAAAATCAAAATCAAAAGGTGTCACCCCCCCCCCCTGAATGCACACGCACACTGCATTTGTACCAACATTCAAACATTTCTCTTTACATAAGCTTTCTGTCTATTTTGAGAAGATTCCATTCAGTGTATCGGTGAAGAATATTCTTTTACATATATCCCGTTTTCTCGTATTATCACGGGGCCACGGCTTAACTGGCATAGATGAACCTTACATAAAATTTCTAGACAGTGACTAAAATTTTCCCTTTTAGACATTATGAACCAAGAAAACACAATATCTGAAAAAAGCAAAAAGATTTTTTTTCTATTTGTGAAGACCGACCCTAGATGAGCAAGATACTTTCTCGTATTGTCTGGTGAGCTTATGTTTTGCTGAGGGCTGTTCGCTATGTAATGGTTTTATTGTACAAATCACCTAAACTAATTAGTACCACTTAATTAAGTTACAGTATCATAAAATGTTTGTGTTTTATTATGCAAAATAACTTAACTATAGTATGATTAAAAATAAAGATGAGATTTAAAAATTATTCTGGGTTTTTTGAAATGTTCATAGAATATTACTTTTACATGCTATCGTCACATTTATATCGGAATGCTTACGTTTTCGGATTCCAGGGTGCCAATTTCATCTGTTTTAAGCATGTCCCGACAATACAAGTGACACTGATAATACGAGAAACAGGGATATGTGACGAACCACAATTACTTTGCCGCGTCAGTCAGTCCGTAACAAAATACTTTGTCCATTCTAAAAATCAAACCTCTGGTTTGCTCAAATGTTCATCTTCAAAGGCAATGATAAATGTACCATCATAGAATCATGTAGAGAGAATTGTTCACTCCTTTGGCAATTTTACACGATACCAAATGTTATTTCGGGCAGTTTACTTCTTTTCTGAGGAACAGTTTAATTGTTGACGTTTGTCAGCTACGTAATAATTTTATGTATAATAAATGGAACCAAAGGGCCACTGAAATGTTTGCATTCTTTGCTTTTTACTAAACACCTTTAAACCGTAACAGTTTTTATGTCTGAATTAAGAAAATCATAACTGTCATAATATTTGTTTGTCAGTAAAGCCCACTCTGATCAATTTTGTCATAACGTTACGGTAAACAATGTCATGAAAAATAATGCACACATCAATAACCTGGTAGAAGAAATTTACTTAAATATATGACCCAATGGAACAATAAAGTCTGCTGAATAAAGGATGTTTTAGCTAATACAAGTGTTATCAAGCACAACGAAATTAATTTATAAAGACAGCCACTTTAACAGTATATGCTGTATCTATATACTGTATATTGTCCCTTTTCAATTAATTTATTCAACTGTAATTTTCGGCCAGAGCCTTATCACCACCAGAACAGTTACATTCAAGCTAGATATTCAGACAGAAGGATGTGTATAAGCCCCACTCAATACACACATTCACACTTAAATGTGGTGTTATTAGAGAGGGAGTAGCTTAAGTATTGAAAACATTTAATTTAAAACGATAAACAAATACAAAAATCTCACAACAGGCATTGAAATTTTAAGGTGAACACTGTGGCGTCATAAGTTACACATTGAACGTTATGCAGCAAAAATCACTAACGGTGAATCTTTACAACTATAAAAAATAGTATGAAACCGTACGAAATACTTTGTTTTGCATGTACGATTATAACGTAATTGACTCATGGACATGAACTGTCATAATAAACCTCTCTTAGAAATATCTAATATCGTGTTCACTCTTATGCCTTGATCTAACTATGTATAAAAAAAACCTCCTGTCTAGAGTTATACTTCTCAAAGAAGTCTCATGTATCAGATTACCCCGATTTACTTTGACAAACATTATTATTGATCTAGATCCAAAGCCAAACAAGTTTTAGAGGTTTTATTTAAGAATATTGAAACTGAAAGTATTCTAGGAATGACATGACTGACAATGTAGGAAAATAATGCAACACCAGACATCTTACGTTCTATGATATTAAAACAGTAAATGTATTTAAACAGAAAAATAGAATTATTGTCTCGAAACGTTGCGTAAAGTAACAGTTTATAAGTAGTGAATTCTATTAGATTTATGTATAGAAATTGAAACATACATGATGCCCAAATGCTTAATCTCAAGATACCTAAAATACAAAATTGTATCAAGTATAAAAATGGTTAAAGGCACGTCGGTTGTTCTACATAGGTGCAAGTTTGTGCCTAAAATAATGCACGGAAGGGCACTTGAGGTATCTCTCCACCAGTAAAGCTTGAATGCAACTTTTTTGCGACGTTAAACCCAGCACAACGTATCAGTTGTGGCCTTTAAAGATAAATAGATATTTAGTGATTTACATGAATAAGACACAACTTGAACCATACATAAGTAACACCTTCTTGAATATACATTGATGATTTTCATTAGATATAAATTTGCTTGCAAGCTTATCAAGGAAAGGTTTGATAAATCAGCATTTTACTTATTCTATATTTGATAAAACCCCAGGTTATGAAGCTTGTTACAATTTATCAACATTGGTTGCACATTAAGCAAAGATAAAAATTTAGAAGAACAAAATAATGAATTGTATATAATTAAAATTACCTGAAAGTTTAAAGGAAATGTGTTTTGTATTTGAAATATAACATTGACAAATAGGAATTATTTAATACAAGACGTTTATGCTTGTGTTAGATATTATGTATGTTCTTGTAAAATTTGCAATTACATAATGAATCGTTTTGTTCTTAAATTCTGAGTTCGATTAGAAATCAATATATTTCCAATTAATGGCAGAAAGTAGTGATTGATACAAAATACCGTATTTATAGCTGCAGAGCATCATAACGTGCATGCAGTTTGAAATGAAAGTTAATATTTTGTTCTTTTTCTATCAATTTCGTTGACGTTGAAATAATTCAATCTTAAGATTTAAGCTATATAGTAATAACAGGTCATAAACAAAAAATTAACGCACTTAAAGTAAAAAAAACTTATGGGAAAAACCTAGGTACTTTAGATCAGAGAGCTTCACTTGTAGAAGAGTTAGCGCTAATGTAAAAATAGGAAATAACTTCTGCCAACAGTTATTTGTACCTTCATGTCAACTACTTAAATCTGCAACAGGATGTTTCTACTTTAAGTTTGGTGACTGCTATTATCCGGCGATTTTTACACTTACTTTGTTCTATATATTATCTCTGGTGTCTAATTGTGTAGTTATCTGTAAAGTTTTATTTGGATTGATCGTACACTAGGAACAGTTCGTATAATACCTATTACATAACCTTTAAATGGACAAAGAAATTAGATTTAGACGTTCGAAACATAGAATCCTTGGTGATTAGTACAGCCATGTATTTTTTGTAAAAAATGGATAGGAAATAAGTCATATCGAAGGAACATATGGTGTAATTTTGTTAATCGAGCATGCTATGATACTCATCCGTTGTAACACGTATATAGTGAGTAGTTCATGATGTAACCGCGCACTGGACTGCTTGTTTAAATAACGTAATGCACCTTAGTGATATAAATATTTTGTTTTGCGAAATTTGTAAACTAAACAGTGTAGAAAATAATCTAAAAACGTTTCGCTTGTACTGTCAAAATCAAACACAGCGTTTTTCACAATAGATGTGCATACGTTTATTAGTTCAGTTATGATACAACATTATGGTGGAATGCTTGGATTACGTCTTTTGTTTTTGATTTTTTAAGTAATATATTCATTGCGCGTTTAACTAAACAGAATCATGCATAGTAGGTAAGAATTTATTCTTTTAATTTTATCTATATCTCTTTAGTGAGTTTGTTACTCTTTGAGATAAAAGGATTTACGAACAAGATAATCAAGTTTTAAATTTAACATTGATTAATAATGAAAAGTGGATATGGTATCTGGTCACGTAAATTAAAACTATGTGACCTTAAATCATTACATAATCTCTATTTTTTTTTTTTTTTTTTGCTTTGTTTTCGCCTGGTTTGTTACGAGATTAAGGAGCAGTGCCGATATAGACAGTATAAAGGTTTATACAATAAACCCGTTTGTTGTAAAGTAAATATATCTATCTTAATGTTTCAAATAACCGATGGCAAATATGTGTCAACAGTGAACATAATTATTCAACGTAATTACTACAGTAACATGAGAGTTGGATACAAGTTTTATCAATTTATTTATTTATTATAGTCTCATCTGTGCACACTTACATATATTTCAACATAAAAGATAAACATTATAATGTATTGTAGCCATTCTTTGAGTAGAATTACAAGATACTTAATATATTTTACATATTATACAATGTTATGTTATAGGCATAAAATACATACACATATATAATCAAATACATTACAAAATAAAAAAAATGCATATTAAACATTACATGATATCAACTGTAAAATCTGCCAACAGCAACACCTTTAATAAAAGCTTACTATAAAAAAGGAAAAAAATATAGGTTTTCAAAAAAGTGTGCATCTTAATAGTGTTATTGGTCTAGATGCTTTCTTTGATTATGGAGTGTACTAATTAGCAGAATTTACTTTGTTAATACAGAATGCAACTCAATATAGGTTGAAACATGGTAGGTCATATTTAAACCGATATAAAATACAGTCCAATTTTTTTAAGAGATAAAATATGTCATAACAAGTCAATTTGTAGAGATAATTATTACAATATTGATATACACAAACATCCGACTTTCACTAAAAGGTAAACAAAAATTAAGTGTTTATTAAAATATTTTTTTAAAATTTGACTGAAGACATACCAATAATTTTAAGTCTATTTTGTGTTAACTTTACATTGCTACTATACATAGTGTTATTTTGAAGTTTCAATATATACCAGCAGCGTTTTTTTTGCTAATGTCCGTGTCATTTCTTGGTGGGTAAACAAAAAAAATGAAAATTTTCAATGTCATTTAGTAATTCAAAATTTGTATTTAACATAACTGCCCTTTTTCTTAAAGTAAATTGCTATCAACAGAGTAAGTTGGACATTTCAATAACACATGTATTTCGTTTTCAACAATCTTTGCATATTGGACACACCCTTTCAGATTCAGGTAATCTTTCATAACGTCCAGTTTCTAGTAAATGATAATAAATGAAAATTTATTATTACAGTGACCGGTAATTAACATATTTAATTGCAGGAACAAAAACATAAATAAATTAAAAGAAGAATAAAGGTAAATAAAGGTAAATGCTGTAAAGTTGGCTAGGCCGAGTCTATCTTTGAGAGATGATAAAAGTGCAACATCTCAAATGACTTTAAGATATCGTATGAAATTCTTGAAATTGCATTTAAGCACGGTATGCGAGCGCTAAACATTTAGTTATTTCATAATGGGTTTGCACTACTTTTATTTCAGAAGTTAAACAACAATCAAATTCTCTTTATGTCTTTATTTCAATATAATAACTGGATAACTTATGGCACCGTTTTGTCGGCAATAAGCATTCAATGTTTAAATGCCTTTATTGTAACCATTCAAACACGATGGCTTTGGTTTTGTTGTGAATGTTTTTACGCTCATTTCTTAATCCATCGGGATTTGAACGCTTTATAGAAACTTGTGTAAACATCAATCAATCAAATAGATAAAGAATTGATTTCGGTTATACCATTTTAATGATGTATATGTCAATTTTCTGAGCGAATTGCATTTTTTCTCCTTAATTATATTTAACTACTACGTATGTTTAGTTTCAATACATTTCCCACAATAAGTCTGTTAAACTGAGTGATCACAAAAGCGGGACTAATTTTAACCTTTGAGCTAGATTTAAACTTTCCTGTGATGTTTTGTCAAAATGTAACATATTATAAATGAGAAGAAACGACGGACCATGCATCACTCACAACAAACGTCATCACAGAGCACATTTCATGAATACTATCGTTTTGCCAGCAGATATGATTAACCATTTAATGTCTTATTTCAAATATGGGTCTTTGTTCTGTCAAAGATTTTCGATAGACAGCAAATATGATTGGAGATATTATTCTTCCATTTTATATATAAGAGCAGCTACATTTACATATTGTAGTTACATAGAAATCAGTGTTTAAATTGTCTTTATTTTATTTATAATTGTTAAGTTAATGTTAATAAACATTAAGGAAAAATTTAGAAAATTGGTTTCTATTCTCTATTAAAAAAGCGTAAAGCCAAAAAGGTTAAAGAATAATAGTTTAAAATGAGTAGTTATTTTATTTATTTGAGTTTTAAAAATCTCTGTTCCAAAAGAACAATTGATTGCTGAACGTGTATAAACAGTGTGAAACTGTTAAGCATAGATTGTGGTGTTGAAATATAGATCAGGAATGCATATTGCTTAACTGGTAATAACAACTATTATATATTAACACAGTGAACTTTTTAACCTAATTACAATATAAAATTATCGTGAACATACTTTATCAAAGGGATTTATTTACACGACATGCTTTTACCTACTTCTCCTTTTACTACTTGTGAAACACCATGGATAATTCAAATGAAATAAATTACTATAAGAATGTTAGCTGTTGATTAAACTTTATAACAACATTATTGTATACATAAATATATAAATGTACAATGTAAACTAACTCTACTGCTCTCAATGAAACATTCGATTTGGACATGTATTCATATGCAACCACTCACTTTACCTTACAACTATTTTTATATTAATAAATTATGTATTTAATACCACTAGTATTTACTAGATAGGCATAACAATCAAAATGGCAATAATAGTTTACAATGTTGATAGCCGCACGATAACATTTTGACATCGCATAATATATACACCCATTAACAGCACACACCTAGATTATTTTAGCTTTCCTTATTACGTATAAAAACAAGCTGAAATATTTGTGGGATTTTATGGTGTATTATAGATAAATTGTTTTTCATTGAGAGGGAAAAATAATACTTTATTATAATAATTTTACTGTGATCAATTTCTCATTAAGTGAGATGATAAAGTAATTTGCGCTGTTTCATAATATGATTGTGTTATGTAGGCACCGTTCTGTCGTGTTTTGGGATATGTTTTTTTTTTATTAATTTATTTTGTTAAAGCCCCTTTCTTCAAATAAGATTTGCAATTCAAAAGTATCAGATGTGTATGATTTGGAAAGTTTATCATCTATTTACATCAGTTAATTAAATCAAACAGGTTCGATCACCCGGAGATGCTTTGGTAGTTTAGCGCGGAGGAAGGTAGTCTAGTACTGGTGTAACTCTCCAGGAACGATGGTTAGGAAACAACCCGCCTATATGACTGAAATACTGTTGGGAAAAGGCGTAAAAATGAAACAAACAAACAAACAAACAAAAATCAAACAGGCCCATCATCGTTTAAGTGTGTGATTTATGGAAATATAATGGGTTTTCGTTTTTCTTTTATAACAAATAAAATTTCCCTATAATTTATTTGTTTATTTATTTCCATACAAAATGAATCAAACTTGTATCAAATGACATTAATTTACGAAAGTACATTCTGAAGTCGGGAGGTCCTTTAACAATTGATGTTAGTGAAATTGTCTGACAAATTTACTATAATACGGCTCCTAGTAATTTCATTTCTTCAGAATATGTTGTTGAATTTTTTGTATTTGAACACGGAAAATTGATTCTGTTGCCAGACAATTCAATTGCAATATATAACTTATATCAGTGTATGTGCTATATTTTACAACGTTTTAAGATACAAATTTCTATTTGTATGTTTGAATGAATGTTCAGTTGTTTTAAAAATTCATATGAAATTTTGATTAAAATGTTTCCCTTTTCGATTTAGATCGACTGTTCAAAACCATACGACCGGGCAATATATAGATGTTGTATATTTGTAAACCAACTGTGTAGAAACCACTTCTTATTTATTAGAAGTGACCGTAATGTGTCTCAAAAGTATGCAAGAAATTCTTGGCTTGTCTGATATTCCTATATAATCACAAGAGTTAATTGGCACTCATTTACCTTTTGGCTTTAAAGGGACTTCAATGAGTTTTTCTGACATGACGGGACTAGAAATAATTTTCTGAAATTACTGTTCCTTTTGATGTAGGTCGAGACTAATAAAATGTATGCAAATCTTGAGATCATTCATTCACTCCGTTTTTCCAAAATAATTAATCTTATTTTGAAAAATGAGTCAAAATTGAAAAGATTACAACGATTACCACTCAAATCGAGCTTAAAATAGCACAAAATACGTTGTGTCTTTTTTTCAATTTATTTCTGAGTATATTTCCTAATAATCTCAAGCATATTATTCTGTTTTAAATGCTCCAGCTGATCTATGTCTGAAAATCAAATATTATATATTTTTTACATTTGAACCTCAGTTCCTTTAAATATGGTGTTACTGATTATTATCATCCTTTTCTTTCACATTTATTTTTGCAGATATGTCAACGGTGAACTTGCAAGAAAATATAATAACATACGTTAAAGGATGACAGAAAAAAAGTCATATGAAGGATTGAGGTCAGTGTCATCGCTTGTCATAAGTTAATACACTTCTTATAAAATTTCAACATATAGTATATTATACAATTATTGACTAGTGAGCCATTGAATATGATGTGATTTTCACCGACAGATGACAGATGTGTATGCCGGTGAATATCACATCATATTCAATGGCTCACAAATTTAGAAGAACAAAACAATAAATTGTATATAATTAGAATTACCTGAAAGTTTAAAGGAAATGTGTTTTGTATTTTAAATATAACATTGACAAATAGGGATTATTTGATGTTTATGTTTGTGTTAGATATTATGTATGTTCTTGTAAAATTTGCAAATACATAATGAATCGTTTTGTTCTTAAATTCTGAGTTCGATTAGAAATCAATATATTTCCAATTAATGGCAGAAAGTAGTGATTGATATAAAATATCGTATTTATTAGCTGCAGGACATCATAACGTGCATGCAGTTTGAAATGAAGGATAATATTTTGTTCTTTATCTATCAATTTCGTTGACGTTGAAATAATTCAATCTCAAGATGTAAGCTATATAGTAATAACAGGTCATTAACAAATAATTAACGCACTTAAAGTAAAAAAAATCTTATTGGGAAAAACCTAGGTACTTTAGATCAGAGAGCTTTAATTGTAGAAGAGTTAGCGCTAATGTAAAAATAGGAAATAACTTCTGCCAAAAGTTATTTGTACCTCCATGTCAACTACTTAAATCTGCAACAGGATGTTTCTACTTTAAGTTTGGTGAATTCTATTATCCGGCGAAATTTACACTTACTCTGTTATTTATGTTATCTCTAGAGGTCTAATTATGTAGTTAACTGTATAGTTTTATTTGGATTGACCGTACACTAGGAACAGTTCGTTAAATACCTGTTATATAACCATTAAATGGAAAATGAAATGAGCTTTGGACGTTCGAAAATATTAGAAACCTTGGTGACTACTACAACCGTGTTTCTTTTATAAAAAACTGGAAAGAAAATAAGTTATATTAAAGGAACATATGGTTTACTTTTGTTAATCAAACATGCTATGATACACACCAATTGTAACACGTATATAGTGAGTAGTTCATGATGTAACCGCGCACTGCTTGTTTAAATAAATTAATGCACCTTAGTGATATAAATATCTTGTTTTGCGAAATTTGTAAACTAAACAGTGTATAAAATTATCTAACAACGTTTCTCTTGTGCTGTAAAAATCAAACACAGCATCAATACATGTGCATACGCTTATAAGTTCAGTTATTATACAACATTATGGTGGAATGCTTGGATTACGTCTTTTGATTTTGATTTTTTAAGTAATATATTCATTGCGCGTTAACTGAATCATGCTTAGAAGGTAAGAATTTATTCTTTTAATTTTATTTATATCTCTTTAATGAGTGTGTTACTCTTTGAGATAAAAGGATTTACAAACAAGATAATCAAGTTTTAAATTTAACATTGATATAAAGTGAAAAGTGGATATGGTATGTGGTCACGTAAAGTCAAACTATTTGATTCATATGTGACCTTAAATCATTACATAATCTCTATTTATTTTTTGCTTTTATTTGTTTTCGCCTGGTTTGTTACGAGATTAAGGAGCAGTGCCGATATAGACAGTATAAAGGTGTATACAATAAACTCGTTTGTTGTAAAGTAAATATATCTTAATGTTTCAAGTAACCGATGGCAAATATGTGTCAACAGTGAACATAATTATTTAACGTAATTACTATAGTAACGTGAGAGTTGGATACAAGTTTTATAAATCTATTTATTTATTATAGTCTCACCTGTGCACACTTACATAAATTTCAACATAAAAGATAAACATTATATTGTAATTGTGGCCATTCTTTGAATAGAATTACAAGAATTACAAGAGACTTAATATATTTTACATACTATACAACTTAAAAACTAGTATGTTATGTTATGGGCATATATATATGTATATATTAAATACATACACTTATATAATCAAATACATTACACATTAAAAAATACATATTAAACATCACATGATAACAACTGTAAAATCTGCCAACAGCAACACCTTTAATATAAGCTTACTATAAAAAAGGAAACAAATATAGGTTTTCAAAAAATTGTGCATCTTTATAGTGTTATTGGTGTATATGCCTTCTTTGATTATGGAGTGTACTAATTAGCAGAATTTACCTTGTTAATACAGAATGCAACTAAATATAGGTTGAAACATGGTTGGTCATATTTAAACCGATATAAAATACAGTCCAATTTTTAAGAGATAAAATATGTCATAACAAGTCAATTTATAGAGATAATTATTACAATATTGATAAACACAAACATCTGACTTTCACTAAAAGGTAAACAAAAAATAAGTGTTTATTAAAATATTATTTATAATACGACTGAAGACATACCAATAATTTCAAGTCTATTGTGTGTTTACATTGCTACTATACAGAGTGTTATTTTGAAGTTTCAATATATTGCAGCAGGTTTTTGCTAATGTACGTATCATTTCTGGGTGGGTAAACAAAAATTGAAATTATCAATATCATTTAGTAATTCAAAATTTGTATTTAACATAACTGCCTTTTTCTAAAAGTAAATTGCTATCAGCAGAGTAAGTTGGACATTTCAATAATACATATATTTCGTTTTCAACAATCTTTGCATATTGGACACACTCTTTCAGATTCAGGTTATCTTTCATAACGTCCAGTTTCTAGTAAATGATTATAAATGAAAATTAATTATTACAGTGACCGGTAATTAACATATTTACTTGCAGGAACCAAAAATAAATGAATAAATAAAAAAAATAGAATAAAGGTAAATGTTGTAAAGTTGGCTAGGCCGAGTCTATCTTTGAGAGATGATAAAAGTGCAACATCTCAACTGACTTTAAGGTATCGTATGAAATTCTTGAAATTGCATAAAAGCACGGTATGCGAGCGCTAAACATTTAGTTATTTCATAATGGGTTTATACTACTTTTATTACAGAAGTAAAACAACAATCAAATTCTCTTTAAGGCTTTATTTCAATATAATAACTGGATAACTTATGGCACCGTTTTGTCGGCTATAAGCATTCAATGTTTAAATGCCGTTATTGTAACCATTCAAACACGATGGCGTTGGTTAGGCTGTGAATGTTTTAACGCTCATTCCTTAATCCATCGGGATTTGAACGCTTTATAGAAACTTGTGTAAACAACAATCAATCAAATTGATTTCGCTTATACCATTTTAATGATGTATATGGCAATTTTCTCAGCGAATTGTATTTTTTCCTTAATTATAATTAACTACTACCTTTGTTTAGTTTCAATACATTTCAAGTCTTTGTAAACTGAGTGACCACAAATGCTGGACTAATTTTCACCTTTGAGCGAGATTTATACTTACCTATAATGTTTGGTCAAAATCTACCATATTGTAAATGAGAAGAAAAAACGACGGACCATGAATCATTCACGACAAACGTCATCACAAAGTAACCAACTCGGAGCACATTGAGCGAAATACGGAAGCAATTTCATGAATATTTTGCCAGCAGATTTGATTAACCATTTAATGTCTTATTTTAAATGTCGTCTTTTTTCTGTCAGAGATTTTCGATAGACAGCAAATATGATAGGAGAGATTATTCTTCCATTTAATCAAGAAATCAGTTAAAATTGTCTTAATTTCATTTATAATTGTGAAGAAAATGTTATTGAACATGAAGGAAGAATTTAGAAAATTGTTTTTTATTCTCTATTAAAAAAGCGTAAAGCAATATAGTTTAAATTTGAATAATAGTTTAAAATGGCAGCAAATGTAATAAATAATTCTGTATGTTAATCATTTTTACACAAATAGTCGCAGTTATCTGTACAGGCAGGAAAGCGAGAGTCATTTTATTTTATTGAGTTTTAAAAATCACTGTTCCAAAAGAACAATGGATTGCTAAAAGTGTAATAATGGATTGCTAAAAGTGTATTAACACAGTAAAAATGCTATAGTTGAAATATAATTATATATATTATATACAGTGTATATACTAAATGCAGCCGAACTATTCCACATAATAATACAATAATGATAAACAGTTAATGGCGTTACTACAGTGTTGTTCGTGTAATTTCACAAGTCCTGCGATAGAAATGTGATCAGGAATGTAATTACAAATATTATAATTATATTAACACAGTGAAATTTTAAATTTAATTACAATATAATATTGTAATATAATTTAATTCAAGAGATCCATTTACTCGAAATGCTTTTACCCACATCGCCTCTTGCTCCATGTGAAACACCAAATGAAATAAATTACCTATATGAATGTTAGCAGCTGAATGAAATTTATTAGAACGTATATATAAATGTAAACAATGCTAATCTAACTATACTGCTCTCAATGGAACATTTAATTTGGACGTGTATTTATATGCAACCACTCACTTTACCTTACGACTGTTTTTGTATTAGTAAATTTAGTATTTAATACCACTAGTATTAACTAGATAGGCGTTACAATCAAAATGACAGTAATAGTTTACAATGTGTTGATAACCTAACCTAACGAAAACCTTTTGTCATCGCATAATCGTTACACTCAATAACAGATAACTTCCAGTTTATTTTAGCTTTCCTTATTATGTAAAAAAACAAGCTCAAATATTTGTGGTATTTTGTGATGTATTTTAGATAAATTGATTTTCATTTACAAGGAAAAATAATACTTTATTATAATAATTTTACTGTGATCAATTTCTCTTTAAGCGAGATGTTAAAGAAATTTGCGTTGTTTCATAATATGATTGTGTTATTTAGGCACCGTTCTGTCGTGTTTTGGGATAATATTTTATGGTTTTTTTTATATATTAATTTATTTTGTTAAAGCCACTTTCTTCAAATAACATTTGCAATTCAAAAGTATCAGATGTGTATGATTTGGAAAGTTTACCATCTATTTACATTAGTTAATTAAATCAAACAGGCCCATCATCGTTTAAGTGTGTGATTTATGGAAATATATTGGGTTTTCGTTTTTTCTTTTATAACAAATCAAATTTCTCTATAATTTTGTTTGTTTATTTATTTCCATACAAAATGAATCAAACTTGTATCAAATGGCATTTGATTTACGAAAGTACATTCTGAATAGTACATTCTGAAGTCCGGAAGTCCTTTAACAATTGATGTTAGTGAAATTGTTGACAAATTTACTATAATACGGCTCCTAGTCATTTCGTTTGTTAAGGATGTTATTTAGAATTTTTTGTATTTAAACACGGTAAATTGATTCTGTTGCTAGACAATTAAATTGCAATATATATCTTATATATGTATATGTGCAACATTTTACAACGTCTTAAGAAAGAAATGACTATTTGTATGTTTGTAAGTTAGTAAGAATGTTCAGTTGTTTCAAAAATTCATATAAAATTTTTATTAAAATGTTTCCCTTTTCGATTTAGATCGACTGTTCATACCAATACGACCGGGCAATATATAGATGTTGTTTATTTGTAAACCAACTATGTACAAACCACTTCTTATTTATTAGAAGTGACCGTAATGAGTCTTAAAAGTATGCAAGTAATTCGTCGCTTGTCTGATATTCCTATATAATCACTAGAGTTAGCTGGCACTCATTTACCTTTTTGTTTTTGAAGGGACTTCACTGAGTTTTTCTGACATGACGGGACTAGAAATAATTTTTTGAAATTACTGTTCCTTTTTATGTAGGTCGAAACTAATTAAATGTATGCAAAACTTGAGATCATTCATTTACTCCGTTTTTCCAAAATAATTAATCTTACTGTGAAAAATGAGTCAAAATTGAAAAGCGTTGCAACGCATCCACTCAAATCGAGCTAAAATAGCACAAAATACGGGTTTTTTTTTTCAATTTATTTCTGAGTATATTTCCTAATAATCTCAAGCATATCATTCTGTTTTAAATGCTCCAGCTGAACTATGTCTGAAAATCAAATATTATGTTTTTATACTTTTGAACCTCAGTTCCTTTAAATATGGTGTTACTGATAATTATCATCCTTTTCTTTCACTTTTATTTTTGCAGATATGTCAACAGTGAACTTGCAATTAAAGATCATTACATACGTTAAAGGAGGACAGAAAAAAGTCATATGAAGGATTGAGGTCAGTGTCATCGCTTGTCATAAATTAATACACTTCTTATAAAATTGTTTATTATAAACTGATTCTTTGATTGTGTAAGAGGAACCTCTTAATTAAGTGTTGAAATATATCACAGAATATTACAAAATCACACAAGTGCTAACGACCTGCATATCTTATCAGCAGTTAATACATGTTCTGTATACTAACACATTAGTAAATCAATCCCAATTGATATTGATTGATGTTCTGTAATATATATCTACATCTTTATAGAGCACGATGCAAGAAAGCAGTTGGAAATTATCTGCAATGTATGCTCATGATTTAATCTGTAATAAAACCTGTTTGTATTGATATGTTCTTACGGAAACATTATTTTGGTTTTCATCCAACAAAATAAAAAAGCGAAACGTGATGTTTTAAACAATTAAAATATGTTCTTTATTAAATTTATCCCGTTATTTAAGTAACGTAAAATATACCATGCGTGTCCAACAATTACATCACCATGTATAGAAAAGGGCTTTTAAAACATGCTTGTCAAATTTGGCTTATCTTCTGTTAATATTGAAGAGCTGGTGAATATTTAAGTATATTTTATATTCTATTTTATTCTTTACACATTGTGAAAAAAATATATATACATTCTTGGGGATCCACGAGTATTTTACTTGTTTTGTTTGTTTGTTTTTGTTTTTGTTTTTTTGAGTTGTATAATATTATATAGTATTAACAATTAGAACAAGTGGCATTAAACGGTCAGAGTGAAACATTGATTTTGCTCAAACAAACTGAGTGTAACATCTAATATACAGTGTTGTACGACATTTAATGTTCTATTTTACTGTTTTATGATATTCATACATTTATAAAATGTACTTTTGCATTCATAATACGAAAATGTACATAAGGGTATTGAAAAATAGGAAAAGATATTTTGTTTGTTAAAGCAACAATATGTTTACCATTGATTTAGAAAATATCTCCAATCTAATGAACAATATTATAGTTGCTTTGAGGAAGCTCTCAAATAAATCATTGGTGCCGGATGATTGTATTTATTGAATTTCACTAATAAGATAAATAAATCATAGCGGTATGAAGATAGTGTGGATGTGTAATTCAAACAGACATATGTAGAGGCTGCTAAGTCTAACGCAAACAGTTAAGCGAATTCGTACATACTAAATCACAGTCCTTACATAGGAGAACTTTTTTTTTATTTCGCATTCAATTGAACGGTATTGTTTAATATATAAAACCTTTATATTAAACAGAGGAACAAGGAAGTAGGAAAACCAGTCCATTATTTCTCTTATTTCTTGCTAATTGATGCAGCAGATGTCGGTTAAATAAGGAAGTGTTAGATTTACAAATAATCACAGCCATTTTTTAATGGTATAATGTAAGGTAACAAAGGCATGACTTACAAACTAATATAAAAGCTCCAATTACCGTGCATTAATGACTTATGTCAACTATCAATTAAACGTAATAAATTCTGTTGAAATTCATTTATTATTGAAATATGACTGTTTATTATTGAAATATCGACATAAAGTATAATGTTCCATCTGAATTATGTATTAAACACAATGTGACAACAGTAAATAGCTTGATTAGGATGGTGTTTTATGAAACAATGTACATAATACAACAATCGTATTGTTTAGTATTCTTTCTAAACTATTTTCTCCACTGGATGACCTTTTCACAGAAGGTTGTTTTTTTGAAAATCTATTACGATGTTTACGATAATGAATGATTAGGCGCCTTCCTATTTATTAAATTATTTCATTTTATCGTCAGATGTTTATACTCGCATTTGGCGTTCGTCATCTGATTTTCAACTTTACACCGTAGACCAAATAATACCAATCTTTTGTTTATTCTGGATCTTATATTTAGAACGGCCTTCCTAATTATATCAAGTCTGCTACATCTGTGAAAGCTTTATACATGAGATATTATCACACATCGATGTATTGAAATTGATAAAATATGATAAACAAGATCAACAAGGAAAGGCGGCGTTAAATGAACGCAAACCCCACCCGACCAGTGGCAAGGAGCCCAGGAGGTCCCCAAACAAAAACAGGACAGGACACAAGGCAGAGCATGGGCAGGCTAACCACTAAAATCATACATAAGATTAAACAATCAGCAACCGACAAGGAACCAAAAGAAAACAAACAAATAATTGAATAATAGACCCATAAAGTCAAAGGGCACAGGGGAAGGGGACATGAGACCCGGGGAAGGGAGGGGAATAAATAAAACAAACAGAAACTAGGTGCAAAGGAGAAGATACTTACCGTAGACGAGAAAACAACAAGGGACACAAAAGTGTCACCAAACAGTATGAACCAACATAGACATACATCTGAGGAACACAGAGGGGCGCCACCTTGGAACGGTCAGCAGCATAATTACTGCTG
Source organism: Ruditapes philippinarum (assembly GCF_026571515.1). Classification (NCBI taxonomy): domain Eukaryota; kingdom Metazoa; phylum Mollusca; class Bivalvia; order Venerida; family Veneridae; genus Ruditapes; species Ruditapes philippinarum. The sequence continues at coordinate 214,373 of NW_026859050.1, read as the reverse complement.
GGGAGTTTAAACCAGTTAATGGTGCACCAATCCTGTTATTATTATTATTATTATTATTATTATTATTATTATTATTATTATTATTATTATTATTATTATTATTATTATATTCTGTTTGATGAAAAAGTGGTGAACTTTGCGGGTATGCCGTTGACCCGTATTTTCGGGGGTTAACGTTTTAAATTTAAGCCACCGTTTTTAAATTAATAGTAAGTGGAAGACAAAAAACATCAACAGTAGGTTAAAACTATGACAAACAAAAAAGGAACCGTTTAAAATACGAAAATAAAGTATTTCAATAATAAATCCTAATCATTCTACTTTCACTATCGGTAGTCTGTGTCCTCGGAAGCTGTCTCATATTTTCGGGGATTTTGATTGGATAGCCTCGTTTTGGTTGTTACGTTGCACACGCTCAAATTCTATACTGCACTCAATATATTTCGGGACTTTGGTTTAAGTAAGGCATAAGTCGCGGTGATGAATTTTTAGGCGAAGATACGTTTTTTGGTTCTTTTTTGTTGCTGTGTATTTGAAAATAACGTATAAAAATGAGAAAATAAATAATTATAATTGAAATGACATTGACAGAGAACATGAAATTTTTTTGACATTTAACATTTATTTAACGGTAGTAATTGATAGAAATAAGTGTTGGCGAAAACTTGACTGCTTTTTGGGGCGTCCAATCAAAGGCACGAGCTGTCATTCACGACCGGAAATGACGCCACGAAAATATGAGAACCCCTGAAAATATGAGAACAAGGCATAATGTTAGTGTTTTCTTTCCTTTTGACTTTTGTATTATTGAATATTAGCTGAATGTGTGATACTATTTTTATTGTCAATATATCGATGTTTGAACCATTTTCATATCTCTTTTTATATTATTTTAACTCATCATATCTTTTTTATTATATCATATCACTATGTTTTTAATCATTGTGAGATACGTGCAATCGGCGTAAAGCAAAAAGACAAGAAAAAGTCATAATAATGAATAAATGCAGACCGGCATCAAAATCCGAGTATCGTATATTGTTCACACTATTTGAATGTGCAAAAAATATTGTATGACACCCTCTTCAATTTAAACTTTAATTTCTCTCAGCGTACACTTCAACACTGTTTCTTGAACATAAACTTCTTTGATATGTTTCTAAAGTTAAAGGTAGATAGAGAAATGCAATTTAATGCTTTTTTCATTCACTGTTAGGTTACCTGTCCATGCCAGTCAAGGACTGTATCGATATTGTAGAAAATGAATGTATCAATATTTTGATTACTTTAAACATCGGGTTATTAGGCCATTTTAGCGTCCGGTTCCTGAAAATACTTTTGACACTAGTAGCACATCTTAACCACTGGCCGGACTATCATCCCCCATTAACATAGTATGCGAACATGTTTATACACTGATGAACCTTACCAGGACTGAGAATTTTATGAATAATCTTTTTTTGGCGTAAATAAACTATGTCGTGATATTTCAAATTACCGAAGGCAATCATTTGTCAACAGTGGACAATGTTTGCATGCACAAATAATTGTTTGGCCTTTTGAAAGAAATTATTTAATTGATACATTTACTGGTAATCTATACACATAACCTTATTTTTTGTATAATGTTTCTGAAGTTTACTTAATTCAAATAAAAATCGATAAGTCATCAACAAAATTTATGTACTTGAGCTTAAAATTAACAGTTACAGCAAGAATTGACGAGCTGCCTAAGACGTAAGTCATTATTGTAAACATTGGTGAGCTAATTTTACGGTAAGATATCTGTTTGATTTTGTTTGCGATAAATTTGAAGATCAAATAATATATGAATTGGACATTGAAAACATATATGTAAAATGCAATATTCTTATTTCATACAGTAATTTTTAATAGAATTATATCTTCTTGATATCAAAATATTGTATTTTTTCTCTTTGTAAGACAAATTATAGGGAATTGCAATGTTTCGTTTAGAAAATTTGTTCATCATCCGACAGTAGTAGGCATTGGATATTTTTTTCTTTTTATTAAACCTATAAACATACAACATTGTTCTATACATTATAATTGTGGCAGTTAAAATGCTATCATGAATGAATTATATAGCGTTATTACCATATAACATTTATTAATTAGTAAATCTAATTAGACAAAAGCTGACATCGATTAAATTCATGGCGCTAATAGCAATGACTGCGAATTGTTTATTGCTCTCAACAGAAAATTGATATTTACTAATAAACATGCTAAAATATTTATATTCATTTGACATTATACAAACATGTAGCTCATTTCTCTTGATTAATATAATGAAAATATGTTTTATATCGTGATACTTGTGATGGTTAATCAAGTTATTGAAAAACTACGCAGTACTCGTTTAACCAGCTTTCGGTGATCAAATACATTTAAGCATTGGTGTCATAAGTATAGAGTTTAAGGACACTTTAAAGGATACGTTTAAAGTCAAAATCTTGTAAAAGATTTGTCACATGTTATGTCTCTCTTGTCATTGTCATCATATCGAGCTTACAACGTTATCAATTTGACCGTGTTGCTCCCCTATGCCAATTTCTTGTTGATCATATTTCTACCTTTATCTCCCAAACATGATGTAGCGCTGTGCAATATCATTAAATGTCAAGCATTGTTTATGTGTTTGCAGTTTTTTGCTTTCTGTGTATGAAATTTAATGTACGTATGTCATCTGTAATAGATAAACATTCCAGATTCAATGAATAAAACAAGAAAACCAAAGGGCGTCCAAGCAAGAAATGCAGCAAGATGAACTAGTAGACATCTGTTGATCAGATATTCTTATAAACTTTTCAATGGTTAATTGGTTTTCACCAAAATTGTATATAATTTATGAATGGGCAGACAAAAGACTTTGTTCATCATGAACTTTGGTAGGCATGCTAGAGATTAGTATATTGAATGTTTTTTTCCACACGAACATGAAATTCTATCAATATTAACGATAATATCCAAAATATACAGGTCTATATTATCCACAATATACCCTCCTATATGGTATAAGTTTATTTATATTATAAAGAGGGTATTTTTGGATATTATCATTAATATTGGTTATTTGTTAGAATTTCAAGTTCATGTGGTATTTTCTATGGAACATAAACATAGTAATCACAATGAACAAAGCCTGGTAATTTATTTATTGTGGTCAATCAACTATTTAAAGAATTACTTTAAAAGCCTCGCCTGACTCACCTGAGTGTTTTCATTCCTATTTATAAAGCCATAACAACTCATGTTAAAATTTCAGACGAAAGTTTCTGTTGTTAAAATGTCACAATATTCGGAAAATGAATATTCCACTCATACTACCCTTCACAGTTACCTAAAGAGACTTGAACAGCGAATATGATTTATAATATACTACTGCTAGACCTGTTAAACAAAATAAAAGCGACAATTAAAGTTATGAACTAGGTCTATTTAAATATTAACGGTGCAATCATGGCCGTAATAAAGAAAACCGGAGAGACCTACGGAAAAGACAATTTCTATGATACAACAATTCGTAAAAATGGCCTACTTAATTTTTTACTATAGATTTATAAAGAGTGCAATGAATTGTTTTAATATGTTTCTGCGAAATTCTCCAGTCATATTGCAACACGAATGACCGTTTCGTTAAACTATAATTACTTCTATAAATAGATTTTCAGACTTTCACAATGTTAAGGTCATCATTCTATTTATAAGTACAGCAGTAACATACATAATAACTCACATGACTAATAAAAAAAACTCGAAGAGCGCGATTAATTGACAGATAACTTGATTTCATTTGAATATGTTTGCATTGCGAAATTCTCCAGTTCGCTATAAATTATACATATCGCGAAATTTCATTTTTCCTCATACCAATAGGAATGATCACCTATTATGACAGACGAAAACGCCCTAGAAGTTGCAATTGCCCTTTCACAAAATCTGATTTCATTCCATAAGGGGCGTCGCGCTTCGGCGCGGACGCCATTCATATTTATAGGATTTGCCTAGGGGAAAAACGCCATTGCATATGAAATAGCCATTTTATATGATCTTCTTTCATTCTTTCCCATACATCTAAAGGTTCAATAATTTAACAATTGCAGTTGATTTTCATAATTGATAACACAATTTGAATACGAAATTTTCATTGGCAACACTAATCATTAAACAAGAGGGCCATGATGGCCCTGAGGTCGCTCATGTATATAGCTAAGAAGATGTTTCAAAACATCTAATTGGGCTTTTTAAAAGAAGATTTTTTTTTTAAAGCTCTAGCTATTGGGGGCTTTTTTAAAATATATGAAGAATGACCCCTTTTTGAAGTTTTTTTGACTATCACACATGCTTAATATCTAAACTCTAGCTAGGGTTTTTTCAAAAGAAGATTTAAAATACAATGACAATGACCCCCGGGCGGGCGGGGCGAATTTTGACCCCAGGGTTTTTATTTGAACAAACTTGGTAGACACCTAAATGCTAAATATCTTAGCTCTAGCTCTTTGAATTCTTTAAAAGAAGATTTTTAAGTTTTTGCTATATGCATATAGGGAAAATCAATGACCCCCTGGGGCGGGGCCAATTTTGACCCCAGGGCTTTTATTTGAACAAACTTGGTAGACATCCATAAGAAGATGTTTCAAGCTAAACATCTAAGCTCTAGCTCATTGGGCTTTTTAAAAGAAGATTTTTTTAAGTTTTTACTATACACATATAGTTAAAAACAATGACACCCCTGGGGCCGGGTCAATTTTGACCCTAGGGCTTTTATTTGAACAAACTTTGTAGACACTTACTAGAAGATGTGTCATGCTTAATATCTAAACTCTAGCTATTTGGATTTTTTCAAAGAAGATTTAAAGTTTTTGCTATACACATATAAGGAAAATCAATGACCCCCGGGGCGGGGCCAATTTTGACCCCAGGTCTTTTATTTGAACAAACTTTGTAGACACTCACTAGAAGATGGTTCATGCTTAATATCTAAACTCTAGCTATTTGGGTTCTTTCAAAGAAGATTTTTTAAGTTTTTGCTATACACATATAAGGAAAATCAATGACCCCCTGGGGCGGGGCCAATTTTGACCCCAGGGCTTTTATTTGAACAAACTTGGTAGACACCTATTAGAACATGTTTGATGCTAAATATCTTAGCTCTAGCTCTTTGAGTTCTTTAAAAGAAGATTTTTTAAGTTTTTACTATATACATATAGGGAAAATCAATGACCCCCTGGGGCGGGGCCAATTTTGACCCCAGGGCTTTTATTTGAACAAACTTGGTAGACACCCATAAGAAGATGTTTCATGCTAAACATCTAAGCTCTAGCTCATTGGGCTTTTTAAAAGAAGATTTTTTTAAGTTTTTACTATACACATAGAATTAAAAACAATGACACCCCTGGGGCCGGGCCAGTTTTGACCCCAGGGCTTTTATTTGAACAAACTTTGTAGACACTTACTAGAAGATATTTCATGCTTAATATCTAAACTCTAGCTATTTGGGTTTTTTCAAAGAACATTTAAAGTTTTTGCTATACACATATAAGGAAAATCAATGACCCCCGGGGCGGGGCCAATATTGACCCCAGGGCTTTTATTTGAACAAACTTGGTAGACACCTATTAGAACATGTTTGATGCTAAATATCTTAGCTCTAGCTCTTTGAGTTCTTTAAAAGAAGATTTTTTTAAGTTTTTACTATATGCATATAGGGAAAATCAATGACCCCCTGGGGCGGGGCCAATTTTGACCCCAGGGCTTTTATTTGAACAAACTTTGTAGACACCCATAAGAAGATGTTTCATGCTAAACATCTAAGCTCTAGCTCATTCGGCTTTTTAAAAGAAGATTTTTTTTAAAGTTTTTACTATACACATATAGTTAAAAACAATGACACCCCTGGGGCCGGGCCAGTTTTGACCCCAGGGCTTTTATTTGGACAAACTTTGTAGACACTTACTAGAAGATGTTTCATGCTTAATATCTAAACTCTAGCTATTTGGGTTTTTTCAAAGAAGATTTAAAGTTATTGCTATACACATATAAGGAAAATCAATGACCCCCGGGGCGGGGCCAATTTTGACCCCAGGTCTTTTATTTGAACAAACTTTGTAGACACTTACTAGAAAATGTTTCATGCTTAATATCTAAACTCTAGCTATTTGGGTTCTTTAAAAGAAGATTTTTTAAGTTTTACCTTATATACACACATAAGGAAAATCAATGACCCCCGGGCGGGGCCAATTTTGACCCCAGGGCTTTTATTTGAACAAACTTTGTAGACACCCATTAGAACATGTTTGATGCTAAATATCTTAGCTCTAGCTCTTTGAGTTCTTTAAAAGAAGATTTTTTAAGTTTTTACTATATGCATATAGGGAAAATCAATGACCCCCTGGGGCGGGGCCAATTTTGACCCCAGGGCTTTTATTTGAACAAACTTGGTAGACACTCATTAGAACATGTTTCAGGCTAAATATCTTAGCTCTAGCTCTTAGGGTTCTTTAAAAGAAGATTTTTTAAGTTTTTACTATATGCATATAGGGAAAATCAATGACCCCCTGGGGCGGGGCCAATTTTGACCCCAGGGCTTTTATTTGAACAACCTTGGTAGACACTCACTAGAAGATGTTTCATGCCAAATATCTAAGCTCTAGCTCTTAGGGTTTTTTAAAAGAAGATATTTAAAGTTTTTTCTTTCGGTTGCCATTGCAACCAGAGTTCTACATGGAATTAAATTCTTTGAACAATTTTTAAAGGTGACCACCAAAGGAACATTCCTGTGAAGTTTGGATGAAATTGGCCTAGTGGTTTATGAGGAGATGTCATTTAAAGTAAAAGTTTACGGACGACGGACGGACGGACGCCGGACGAAAAGCGATCACAAAAGCTCACCCTGTCACTTTGTGACAGGTGAGCTAAAAATTCGATGTTAAATCGGATAACTAAAAGATTGTTTATATATAATAGAATTGCTATTTTGATAAGTCGTTTTTCTTGTCAAAGACGCCGATCCAGACAAGAATATCTAGCAAAAGGATAACTACAATGTATTTCAGAAGGAAAAACCGAAAAGTAATTAAAATTTTCAATTTGCACTGTTATGATTTTAACATATGCATTCACAACTGTATTCAAAAAGTCGAAATGAACACGAAAATTCTAAGCACGCGGCATGTCTTGTCCAGTGGAGGTAAAATACAGTTTTTGTTAAAAAAATTCTAGCACCGGTGTAAGCAGCCGAAAATCCAGTCCGATATGCAAGAATATTATGTCCCTTCTGTATCTTTTGACGACAATGTTACAACTTACATAAATATAGTAACAACATTGCAGACAGTGAATTGATTTAAGTAAAAAAAGTATATAACACGAACCAAAAATACGTAATTATTATGTTCCATTTCTGACAAATTATGTTATTTTGACTAAACTGTTTGCATAATGATATGACAGCTTTATAAATAGTTTATAGATGCAAATATATTGTGCAAATTTCGATTGATATTTTCGTATAAAAGTATAATTTGAGATTGAACTTAAGATTTGCTTCTCAGATTCTACCCATGTTTTTATAGGATAAATTCAATTTTTATTGAAATGGAAAACAATATTTATTAAGTACTATAATACCGCAAGTAGGGAGGCTTTCCAGCAAGCTTAGAGAAATGTTTGTGGTTCTACTCAAAGCCTTCTCGTGCCTAAAGTGCACTTGGGGTCTTCTTCCATCAGTAAAACTTGAAAGTCGGCATATAACTATTATCTGTAGTGTCGGTGTGACTTAACACATCACCAAAAATTAATAATTTAAAATCTTAACATGACCTGAAAGTGTAAATTAGTGTCAGCGATTTTGAAACAGACCGACAATAATTATTGTTTCGACTTAATTTATTACGAATTTGATAATTCTAATATTGTTAATGTGCGTATGTTTTATAAACTATGTTGATTTAACAGTAGAAGAAGACAATATTCTTTATTGTTTTGTTATAGTATAAAATGCATCTAATAAAGGTATTAATTTACTAGCAAACCTGATGAGTCATATTTATAAACTTGATTTTGTTTGAAATGAGATAAATGCTGTCAATCAATCTGATTTTAACCTGATAGTGTATGAAATTTTTATAAGATAAAGGCCAAAGTTTGATAACGCAGCAAATAAATATATCAAAGTGGGAACATTTCCGGTACGAAAATCAGAAAACAACGGGAGTTTGAAATTTTTACGACAAGTAAAATCAAGGTTAAAAATGTGAGTGAACTTGTGTAGATTTATATAAAATGTGTATCTGTTTAGACATCCGGAGAACCGTAGGCAAGTAGTTTCTTTAGAATGACAAATCACTTTTAAAAAGAAAATAATCAAGACTGTCTCTGATCTCAGAAACATACAATAATTATGCTAACTACCTACGGATGTCGGCAAACAAAATGTGTTAGGTTCAGATAATCTTAATGATAACATTATAAAACGGAACATTATTTAAAGACTAAATTATCCAGCTTCAATTATTCATGACACAGGTCAAATTGAATAGAGAAAATGGATTTCTTTACGAACGCACAAACAATAAAAATACTTCAGTCTTCGTGTGATTAACCCTGTTCATGGAAGAAGAAAGTGATAGCCACTTGTACCGGTTTAAGCAGTATTCATCATTCAAACAGAAAAATGGTGATATTTCGAATTTGGAAACATCTGCAAATATTTTAAGAGCGGCAATCAATGTGACAAGTTCGAGGCATTTCATGATAAGTTAAGATAAAATTAGAATGACAGTGTATTTTAACATCGTGTTTGTGAAGAAACATACTATTGTTTATTGAATGTAAACAAGCAAAGATTCTTAAGGCAAGATGCACAACATATTGAAATACATTCTTTGATTTTATTTAATTATTCAGTTTCCATTTACTTGAAACATGCACTAAAGTTATCTTTTAATTTAAACATACTTGATTTATAGTAAGAGCATAAGAAAGAAAATTAATACAGTTTGTATGAAACGCAAGTTAAATATCGTCAAATAGATAATCATAGTAGAAATGTAGATAGATTGTTTTTAGTATCATTTTCAACTAAATGCTTATTTATTGTGGGTAAGATATATATACTTTGATGAACCTTACACATCAAAGCATGCTATGAATAATCTTTTTTGGCGCAAATAAGATACATCGTGGTATTTAAAATTACCAAAGGCAAATCGTTTGTCAACTGTGAACAATGCTTTCATTACAATGATTCATACAACCACGGTTGTTTGTTCAAGGTGAAAGGTCATTTGAGTGAACTTATTTAATTTATGTTTTTTAATGGTAATACTCAAAATTGTTCTAAAAAGTATATTTGTTGTAGTTAGTTTAACTTTGTTTGCTCAACAGTAAATTCAAACAAACAAAACCCAGCATCTGTTTAATTCATGTCATTAAAAGCGGAATTTTACACTCATGTTACGGATTTCATCTAGAGCATAACATGAAGAATATCTATCTACAAATCCTTGTTCAAGATATTTGGGAAAGATATAATGGAATAGTTCAAGTAATTTTTGTTCGGTCTTTTAGGAAAATTGTTGGTTTTTTTAAATCTTTCTAAAAAACAATATAAATGTTATTATTACAATAACTTGCAAACTGTAACAGTTAATTGTTTATTTTTCTAATAGTATTTTGAATATCCATCCTTATTATTATTAATGTGTTTATACAGATGATTAAAAATAAACTTCTTAAGAAAGGGGGCAAGTGTCAAAACAGGATTGTCTTGAAGATAGCACTTCATTGTACGAGTGATATATGGAATGGTCAGTCATTACTTATAGTATAATAAATGACCTCTCATTTTCGGGTTCATTCAATTTCATCAGGAAAACATTTATACTTAATATGACAAAGAAGTATTGTATTTATTAATGCTATATTGAAATGACTAATTATAGTTTTTAGCGTAAAGAGCTTCAGTTATCCGACATCAACTGATTTCATCTAATCTCGTACAAGTGTTGTTCACCCAGGTCATCTGATACCTTTACATCTGTATATGATGTATACGACAAGGGAACTAAAGTCATATAAAGTTATCGTTAATCAACGAGATAATTGAAAAGTTTCTTCAGGTTGCATCTCGTTCATCTAGTTCTATTTGGACAATGTACAGCAAAACCTAACAAATTAATACAAAGAGTCCTCGTGCATATCTTATCACATAGTTATACATGTTCTTTAAATGTACGGTTTCATTAAGCAAGTTACTTCAAATTTATACAGGTTGACCATATCTGTCATAGGCTGATACTATTATCACTGAAAAACAAATTAAATAACGTTCAATTCTATATCATCAAGTTACTTTATAACTGAATGCAATTTTTTGTCTCTTTTTCTTGAATAAAAATTCTCATCATCATTTAGCTTGGTAAGTTTAAAACAATATTTAAGTAAAGTAAATATAATATAGCTATCTATTAATAATATAAATGTGTGGATTGTTTGTGAGATTTAGCGATAAAATGTATATAATATTATAATTCAACTAGTATTCTAGTTTAAGCATGTCAACAATACTTAGGACTAACATGTTAAATCTGAAAAAGGAAGGTCCATCGAATGCAATGACTCTAACAATAAATTTAGTACTGTTGTTGTTTTTGTTCAAATGCTCTCATAAGATATTATTGTCTACATTGAATAAAAGAAAGAATGATAGAAACTTCTCTTTTTACATTTCTGTTTCGAAATTTAGATAAAGGAAATTGTACAAGATAAGTGTCGTTACTAGTTTAAAACAATTACGCTCATATACCCCCGTAATTTTACCGTGGCACTGACAGAATCGCAAACATACTGCCGAACATTATGTATTTTTCAATACAATCATAACGTAAGATTCAAGAACTATACTCTTTTGTTTTTAATCTTTTATTTGGACATTTGAACAGTTTCATGTAAATGTACTATCATTAATTAAATCGAAGAATCATGTGCCTGTCTTTAGTTTAAACAACTACTTCTTTGCTACAAGCATTTATTCACCGATAAACTAGATTTTATACCATATGTATCTTATTGTGAAAATTGAAATGCTACACCTCGGGGGGCGTAAAAACCCATTTTATTTTTCCCAAACTACGGGGTGTAATAACTGATATTTGTCATAAAAAACTTGTTTTTTCTTTAAAAAGTTCCCAAATTTTAACATAATTATTGTCACGTTTATGTTAGAAAAACCCCTAACTTTCCCAAACATATTAATTTTTGATACAATGGGGTTTGTTTTTAAAATTTTTTTATGAAATAACAGGGGTTAAATTTAAACTGGGCTTTTTTAAATAAAACCCTTATATTTTTCGGGTTTTACTTTAAGCTGTTTAATTTAACGTAAGAATAAAAGTAAGTTTTTTGGGAAATTAAACAATTTTTTATTTATTCAATAACTTTTAAAAAACTATTTCTTTTTGGGTTTTATGCACGACATAGTCATGGGCCCCATCTGGTTTTTTATAGGATACCCCCAAAACATCGCCATTTTGTTCTTTAACTTTATACCTTTAATAAATTTTAAATTTTTGGGATACTACAATTTCTTTTGGGGAAACCCTTTGTATATGTAGAAAAAAAACCTTTTAAAACCCCTTTTCCCTAATATAACACAAAACAAACCCAAAAAATTACTAAAATTTAAACTTTTTCTTACAAAAAAATTTCTTTTGGGTCTTTTAAAACATTCTAACAAGGGATAAATAGCTGGTAAATTTTTTTTATAGTGAAGAAAACAGAGACATTGTAAAAATGCTACTAGGTTCGGTTATTACCTTTATAATCGATTCTAACGCGATCCGCATTATTCCCTATTGAATATAGAAGAACCGAAAGTGTGTATTATCATGCAACAAAAATCACTTTGACTTCGTTATTTCAGATATGTGACTAACATTATACATGTGAACGTAACCATTAAACTGCGGACCGTTGCAACAAAGTACGGAAAACAAATCAGGCGCAAATTTAGCTTTTATCATCAGAATTATGCAGCATTGATTTGTTAATTCGTGTTTAGAATCGGAATAATATATCCAAAAATCGTGATTTTATCGCTTGATAAAATCACTGTTTGTCTTTCGGTTGCGCAACATTATTATCACCGGGCTACGCCCCTCGTGATATAATTCCTCCATCAACTTCAAAACAAGGGGATTTTATTGAGCGATTAAAATCACAGTTTGGGATGTATAATATTCTTAAATATGTAGAGCTTAATACTGAAGTGCCCCTTTGCCCCAAATATAAGTTGTTGCTAGACCCAAAACAAAAAAGGAACGCCCCAGAATTCCCTGTCAATTGCATGCCCTGCTATCCTGCCTGTTGGACAGGCAAATCTGATCTGAATAATTCGTCTTAAAGAACCTGTATTTAGGAGTGACCCTCAAAAATTTAACTTTTTTTAAAGTTTAGATTACTTTTTAGTGTGATATTGCATAAATGTGTAATTTTTATGAGTAATTATTAACTTTTGTAATTTAACCATTTAAAGATGTAATTTAACTCTTTAAAGTTAAATGGAACTCTTTATAAAAAATAAGATCACTCAGCTGATTAAAATATGTTAAAGTGTCCAAAATATATAGTAACGTAATAACTATTTCAAATATTCATGAAAAATGATATCAAAATACGGTTTTAAAATCATATAACACAAATGTGTATGGGAGATCACGTTAAGGCGTCGGTATAATCGTGTCTAACAGGAACAATTTATGATTTATTATTGCTTTGTTATCATTTTATCTCTTAGGCTATTGACAAGTAGCATCACGTGACAAAAATGTAAACTTATACAATAGTTCCTGCACATATTTTGCTGTAATAAATGCTGCAGCTGTCGTGATAAGGATGATATTAACAGCATTACTTGCACAGCAATTCAAAATGTACTTAAATGATTATCTCCTTTTTATATATGTAGAGCATTTCATTTGTATTATAACAATATTATTATGTATTTTGTCGTTATACAAAAAGTGCATAGTTTTGTAGTTATAAACAAGATACATATTTTCAAAGTTTAATCAAGAGATTTTATAAGCGGACTGTAAATGTGTTAAATACTTTTATCAAAACAAAACCATATGTAAGTTATCAAATGCGCGAACATGCATCCAATAAAGCTTGCGGTAATGTATTTACAAACTTGCATGAGTAAACAGGGTAAATTTACTTTATAATCTGTTTGTGATATCTAGTGCCAATGTTTAAAATCTGGGATTAATGCTGTCAATTTATCTGATTACAAACTGATAGCATGTAAAACTATCTATAAAGATATACGTGAATGTTTGATAACACAGCCTATAAAATTATTCATAGTTCAGAAACAACGAGAATTTAAAGTGCATATGAGAAATTAAATAAAATGTGATAGAATGGAGTTGTTAACATAAGAAATCCATATAGATTTAACTTTAGAGAAGCTGGAAACTTAGTAAAGATTATATAAATGTGTGTAAACAACTTGAGAACATTGATGCATTTATAACATGGTGGCAAGTATTTTCTCTAGTGTCATATCATTTTCAAATACAATTTTATAAAAATTCTGATATTGATTTATGTTTCTTGCAATTTATTAGCAGAGAAAGGAAATATTTTTCTCACTAGATTAAGTCTTCAGTAAAATATGTTGATGAATTTATGAAATATGGCAGCTTTCATTATGATTATGGCCTTAAGTAAGCAATATCCGATAGTTCTCCACAGCGTAACGTTCATGTCCTGGTCATCTCAATACTAGAATTATTATATTATTAAGTAGACTTTTAGCCAATATTGAACGGAAATATTTGTTTATTTTAAAGATATAAACAAAGCATGTTTATGCAGAATAATCATGAAAATTTTTATTTCAATATTGTACGTTGGAAATCATAAAATGACTTCACAGATTTGAAATAGATTGTATGTTATATTCTTAAAGAACCGCTAGATAGCAAAATTTTAAACAGAGTATTATTTTGATATTAAAGAATTTGTACCGTTAAACTGTTGCAGATTAAACAAAGTCAAAGTAAATAGTTTTGATGCAGATGGACAGCCAATGTTTAACGTCACATTCGAATATTTTCTGTGATATTTATATTATCAGAATGTATTTTTTTTGTATAGCGTATTATATTCACAAACCGATAAATAATCTTGGAATAAAACAAACAATTTGCTTAAAAATATTGACAAATGTTTGATAAAACGCACATACCTAAACAATTATTTTGAAAACTTATATTATAATCACAGATAATATAAATATCTATTACGCAGGACATTTCCATAAGTAATTTGAAGGTAAACGTACAATCTCCGATAGCTTAACTAGTTTTTTCATCTTGTTTATCGGGATTCATTACAGACAGCATATATAACCAAAAAAGTGTTATAGTAACCTATATTATATAAGTATTATCTATATATAGAATTCCGATGCGGAAGATGTTACTCCTTCTGTTGTTAAGATGCGAGTCATGTAAAGAAAAAATGACTTTTTTTTAAAAACCACTTCAATGTCACTTCCTGGTGTCAATGTTCTATTTTCCTGTCTGTATATGACAATGGTGATATAGCTTTAGTGTTCTTCAGTTTTTCATGATTTGTTGGAAAACAATTCTGTGTTGTTTCTAATGAATTATTTCAATAATTGTATCTCGAAAAAACCGCCTCCGTGGCCGAGGGGTTAGAGTCGATGACTTCTAATCCAGGTACCTCTCTGGCGTGGGTTCGATCCCCGGGAGATGCTTTGGTAGTTTAGCGCGGAGGAAGGTTGTCTAGTACTGGTGTAAACTCTCCAGGAACGATGGTTAGGAAACTACCCGCCTATATGACTGAAATACTGTTTGAAAAAAGGCGTTAAAATGAAAAACAAACAAACAATCAAAACAGTATCTCGAAAAAAATGAATTCATATCACCGTTTAGCCTTAAGAGCTATTCGTTTGGGAAAATTATTAGATCCATTAATTCCTTTTAAAATTTCATAAATAAAATTTGGGGAAAAAGCTATATTTTTTGCTGAAACCGCTAAAAGTTAAAAAAAGGGGTTTTTTTAGAGCATACTAAACCCATAAATATACAATTTTTGTTTCTACGTATTTTCCAAAATATATTGATCGTTTTAAAACTTTTTATGTACATCAAGGGGAACTAAGGAAGTAAAACGTTTTTAAAAAACTTTTCAACGATACGACTGCAAAAAAAAGTTTATTAAAAATTGTTTAAACCCAATAAATTGGGAAACTAAAAATAAACAGAAAATATGTTTTTATTTTAATACATTTAAAAAGTGTTTCCCCGGACAAAAAGACAACATTACTTTTATGTTTAAAAATAAAGGGCAGGGGATCGACAAATCTAAAGGGTTTTTTTTTATCATGGAAAGCCCAGAACAATTTTTCATTTCGATTACCCTAAAACTAAAATAATATTCAGTTTAGTTTATTTTGTTACTTTTGTCATTTAGGCATGGACACAAAAAGCGTCAGAATACATACGCTTCGATATGTTAATGCTTTCGACATTCTTAAACAGACTGTGCCTTAATTTATTAATTTAAGGAACAAACACAAACTAATACTGAAGGCAGAAATATAATTAGTAATAAAAGTCAATTTCCCTCTTGAATACAAACTTGAATTAGTATGTGAAAAATATTGTCATTTGTATGTGAACTTAAAACATTGCCAAAGCCAGTGTAAACAAACTTAAGATATAGCATTAAGCATTTGTTTTATGCTAAGCAATGTAAAGTATTTGTTATATACTATAAGGTAATTGACTGCAGCAGACGATTTATATAAAAGGTACACGAAGGGACATCTAACTTCATAAATTCATCAATACGACTTTGTTGAAAAGTGAAATAGTTAAACTGTCCTCTACAGTCAGATCTTCAGCAAACTATATATTATTGACTAGTTTTGTAACACAAACATAAACAATGAATACGACAAGACTGGGTAGGTTTTCCGTGAGTTCATGTGTTTTCTAAATTTTAAAAAATATGATGTCTTAAGCTGTGCCTAGAACTATTTTCAATACACAAAGCAACTAGTTTACTGAAGAGAAAACAATTGTCGATTTGAATAGTTCCAAACAGGAAAATTCATACTGTATGTTTTAGAGCACGAAATACTTTTTCCCCAATCAGAACTGTCCTTCCTTGTATCCATTTTTAAATCATATGACCATAAGCACATAAGTATGATACAGTTAACAATTCATTGAATGAAACTGATTTTCTACATACTAGGAATTAAAAATTTCGCGTAGAG
This sequence comes from Ruditapes philippinarum, assembly GCF_026571515.1. Lineage (NCBI taxonomy): Eukaryota > Metazoa > Mollusca > Bivalvia > Venerida > Veneridae > Ruditapes > Ruditapes philippinarum. The sequence continues at coordinate 198,031 of NW_026859050.1, read as the reverse complement.
TTACTTAATCAAATCATTGATAATGTCTACAGTAGAAAAACACCAATATTGAAGATATTTAGTTACATGTTTTTTGCGTTTAGTTTTGCTATCAATAGTAAACATGTGGATATTGTAACAATCCAAATATCTGATAAAATACATTTGATATTGCATTTCAAGTAACAAACACCTCACTTACGTTCTCCTTTCTATGAAAAATATTTTTACGATCATACATTATATTTTCTGCCCACTATGCACTTTATTAAAAGAAAAAAACATATCGTAAATATATGAAACGCAAATGCTCTTACCAACGCAATTTGACAGTTCACTCCGCCGTTATTCCGTATCGTACCGTTTCACATCGCTTTAAAAGTAGCAAACAGCTTCAATGACAAAATGTACCGTTTTGAACAAAGTAAATATACATATGTACACAAGAATTAAGGTATTATTTTATAGTCTGCAATTAACCTTCATTACGCTTTATATTAAAAAAGATGTTACACGATACAACTGGGTAATTTTTGGAAATTTATTTTTTTTTCAAAATTTTGTTTTGAAAAAATGGGGTTGCAAAAAATTTAAATTTTAAATTCAGCCCGCAAAACTCAAAAAAACCTTTTTAAACAACTAGCAAAAATTTTTTTATTTTAAAAAATTTAAAATTTTTCCCTTTTTTAAAATTTTTGATAAAAAACCCATGAACCCATTTTCTATATTAAATTTGGAAAAAGCTGAAAACTATTCATGCACTATTTTTCATCATTAACGCAGGGAGGGCATAACTTCGGAAAATTTTCTGACGTTTTTAAAGTTTTAAAAATGGGAAAGTGGGTTTAAATTAACTAGTTAATAACAAACCCACTTTTTAAAAAGGAGCAATTTTTTAACCCGTTTAAAAATATGTCAATTCTTTTATAACGATTAAAACGAGTGTGATATTAACATTAACCGTTAAATCCCGAGGCATATAAAAAAAAACTAAACATAATCATATTCTTTATTAGCGATAATATATTTTCCCTTATTCTATTGCAACGGGGTTGGGCACTTAAACTTTACTGAGAGTTCCATTTTGCTTAAATATGCAAGGTCATTCTTTGTTTGTAATAAACGAAACAAAACAAGCCAGTTTTCCACGCTTTACTGCTCGTCTTGCAATAGTTTATGCATGGCCCATGCAGTATTTGATCTAGGGTTCAAATATTAATAATTTGGAAAATTATACGGTTAACTTTTCATCTATTGTAATAATTTGTGCAATGAATTTATATGATTTTAATGATGTCGAATTTATCAGACCTATAACAAAATATTATTTTGATATACTGAGAGATTTGTAAAGTTTTTGTTTGTAACATAGGAAATTTATATAATGATGAGCATTTTATTTGTATAAGTTCTGAAACTTTTTATCTTAAAACATTGAACTTGTATAAACCTCTTGGTTTTTACTTTTGCACACACATTCGTTCCAAAAGAACAATATTCAATTAAATTTCTTTGATAACATGAATATATATTGATACCGCAGAGAACATGTTCAGCCAAGAGAAGCTTTATGTTATTGTATATCTATTCAACTGATGCCATCATGCAGGAAAAATACACCGTTTGTTCAAAGTATTCTGCATGCTATATAGAAGATTTAAACGTGAATATTGAACTTGAAGTTATACAGTTATACATAATATACTATTTATTTACTGAACTATTAATTTTTTAATACTATATTATTTTTAAATGTTACCATAGTTCGTCAGTAAATCTATGAGATCACTTAATGTTGCAGGCCTAGTGACTAATAACTAAAGACAAATTTAAACATTAAAAAAATAAATTAAATTAAAAATCAAAATTATAATATATGAATATTTCTTATCCTGTGAGGTTTTGCAAGTTAAATATTATTCAATATACCGGTACTCTTTATAAGTGTATTTGTATTCATTATTGACGGACTTGTATAGCTTATTATAAATTTTGAAACACTTTGCGTATGTTTAAAAGGACAATATGTGCAAATGATGAGCTCAACAAACTCCTTAATAAATGGCACTTACAAAGATATATTGTGTTTTTCGTCAATTTATACTTTCTTTAAAACCTAATGCAACGTTTGACGGCTGTAGAATATAAATAATTTCTGTAATCTGTTAACATTTCTAAATATTTAGAATTAATGTAAATTTATCTTATGATTATTGTTTAGATTTATTTATTTTGAAAAACACAACATGAATTTTTGTTACAAGTGTCTTAAAAAGTTATAGTAATAAACACTAAATATTTGTATTGACAGTAGAGATATAGGAAATGTGATACGGTCGTGTTGGCTGAGTGCATAGAGATTATATTTATACAGCGGAATGCTATATAACGTTTCAGATTTTCAACTTTCTCTGTTGGAAACATCCGCATTATTGTAAACAAGTTTTATTTTACGGATACAAATACCACAATTTATGTTGCTTGGATATATATAATTATTTTAAAGTAATGCAAATTTTTGTGAATATATTTTAAGGTATGTTAAATTTCATATTTAAGACCAAATGATAACCTTGAATATATATTGGTTCAATCTGTTTAAATTTAAGTAACAAAGAATGGGCGAATATATGTACCATTATACTAGTATCCTCTTCTCATGTGTATTTCAGTATTTATCACGCAGTAATATTAAAATATCTTTGTTAATTAAAGTTTGTTTTTATATTATTTCATTACATATAGGAAAACTGGGTTTTACATTTGCTAGTACACATCAAATTAATTTTTCATACATGTGGTAATCTGATGAATAAACTTGGCTGTATCGAGCTGTTTTTAAGATATTTGCGAGTGGCATGAATCAATCATTGTTAAAGTGTCTAAGATACAAAGGTCATTGATTTATATCAAACAAACTTATCTGCTGACGGCAGGAATCAGACGAATATTTCACTGAATATATAGATTTAATAATTGCAGTACAAATATACAACTATTTCATGCCTAACATATTGCAAGGCGTTTGTGTTAATTTTTTTAAGAAAATGTCATTTCTAAAATATAAGTTAAAGAGATGTGAAACGCTACTGATATATTGATATAAATGATCGTGGCGTGGTAATTTTTAAACACACACAACATTGTTCATGCGTTATTGATATTCTTAATTAATATTAAAAGAATAATAAAATAAGATATATTCAATTTTATTGTAGGATAATATCAGTCTTATTTCTGTGTTATTAACAGCTAAATATCATATCTTTAAAACTTTGGAAAAATCTCTTTTATCTAAATAATATAACGGTAAAAGTCTGTTTGTACTGGTAAAAACCAACATTTCCAGATATCAACTATTCTTCATACTTTATTCACTGTCCGGATATTTGTTTATGATGTCTTTCTCTAAAGACATGTCAGTCATGAGATCCTGTATGTTTGACTTTTAAATGAATATAAAACTGTAAAAAAAGATTTTACTATCTATACCTAAATATAATTTGCCTCTACCTTTGCAAGGACTTAGTTTTATTGCACTGATATAAACCCCCTGAGTCTATAAAATAATTACGCTACCAAACGTTACTCTGTGACTGTCAGACTTTTTTTCTGCAACCTTTTGTATCAAATTGATTTGCATTGGTGAATTGTTTGGTTATTAGTACTGATAGCTTCTTTGAGAAATCAATGGTAAGCGCAAGCTTTATTTAAGATAATCTATTATCTAGTTTTACTAGACGTATTATTGGCATCACTTCTATTGGTTTTACAAAGCGACTGGTACTTAAAGAAAAAATACCCAAAATAGATTGATAAAATAGACAATTTCATGCTTAATAAGATGAGGTATAGTAAATAATTAAATACCGACATTCCCAGCTCCTTGTCTCTAACTGTAGTGGTATAAATTGAAATGTATGTGAGCGCTGGCTGGCATTCCTTGATTACTCACGACAAGAAACTATTGTACCATATAAATTTAATTATTGCTAGAATTATTAAGTGCTTAAATGAGTGTAACAAAATATAACATAGAACATTTTTCGTTTGACACACTTAAAATGAATAATAAATAAATAAAGATTTAAAGTTTAGTTTTGTATTTTGTATTGAAATAATGCTTTACCTAAGCATTGGACATTAAAGCAAATGCTTACAGGATACATTTACAGGTTAGTCATTAAGGTTGTATTAAATTGTAATTAATTAATTTATGGTTAAAGGTACAGGTGCTGCAAATATAGAGATACTATTTAATTAGTTATGTTAATTGCAGGATGTAAAGAGAAGATCTTGGCGTTTGACTCTCATATGAACTGTACTTATCTTGTTTTGAAAGCATGGTCAGGTTAAGTCAAAACGAAAAACCTGTCAATTATATGGAAAGAAAAGTTATAAATAAACGTAGCTATGTTCATCTGACATTGAGAGAATTATAACTGTATTAACAGAAGTTTCGTTCAACAAAAAATATAAATATCATATACAGTACATGATGTTAAGGAATCAATTATTTTTGTATGATTTTTGTTTGCAATTATAAGTATATTTTTTCTGTTTTTGTAAGTTTGTATGCCTTTTGTCTGTTTGTTTGTTTGTTTGGGAACCATTCACGTAATATAGCATATTGAAAGTTCCATTTTCACCGCCGTTTGGCATTTCTATGGATGTTTCTAAATTCAAAAATTTCACCATTGGCATGATTAAATGTTCAATTCTGCTTAAGGTAGAAAATGACACGACACGTTGCGAACTTTTGTGTAGCGTCTTGAAAATTGGCCAGTGAAAAGTTGACCATATTTCACATTAGATTTGGCTGATCTTATTCCAATAGTTTTAGCCATGTTTTGTACAGCGGTGCTGTGTACAAATGACGTCATAGTTGAAGGGATGTTACTTCAGCAGTTTAATTATGTAGGAATGGTTATGGTTTTATGCTGTATAACCAATCAACTGTATGTTTTAAGATCATGTGCTTATAGACAAAGGTTACAGTCACAATTGGGAAATTTAAAGTTTATCAATAATGGAAAGTATCTACTTATCGGTAATGCAAAAATAAACAACAAGCATATCAATTAACTCGGCTTGATCCTAAACGGTTTTCCCGATATGATATCATCAAGGTGTTTGTCTGTTAATTTATTAAGCAAAAATCAACAGAATTGATAAATATAACAGAATCAATGGCAATATTTTCATACAATGTAATACCAATATCTTATACATGATTGTATATTGTGCTTTTCTATATGATATATCAACTGACAGATTAAGGTGCTGAATTAAATGTTTAGATAAAAGTTATGTTAGTTTGTTTAAATTTGAGAATGGTTTAAAGGGTAATTGACTCATAAGAAGAATTTATTTTGTATTGTTTGAGATGTGTAGAAGTCATAAACAGATAAAGATATTGATACTTATTAAAGTATTATTAATTTTTTTTCTGTTTGCATAGTTTTCCATACAATTGAATCTTAAAACATTGGTACATGTATCTAATTGCTCTACAAGACTTAACATAAACTGTAGTCTCTCATTAAATCAAAACACTCTTTTGCTATGTAGTACTGACAGTGGCTACATTGTAATGTAACTAGAGGTTTTAGAATATTAGTTTCCTTTTGCTCATTAAGACAACGATAATTTATTTTTAGAAGCATTTGTTTGAGACAGAATTGTTGTTGTTGTTGTTGTTGATGTTGCTGCTGTTGTTGTTGTACATATTTTATCCTTCTCTTATAATTCATCACCTTTACACATCAAACACCTAAATCACTTATTTTAACAATATTTTTATTCAAATTCAAACAGAGATTTTGTCTTACGCTGCTAAGTCTATTGATTTATTAATTCATCGTTCAATTAAGGTTTGAAATAAGCTGTCCACAAAAGGAAAGATAGAATGATAGAATATGGTTTTGCATACAATAGGAAAATGAATTTGCTTTTCATGTCAGAAAAAATGCTTATTTTAGGATTTTAAATATCATCCGTTGCCGAGTGGATTAGTTCGTTCACCACCTGCTCCTCACCGCCGTGGGTGAATCCGGACAAGGACTTTGGATTTTTTCATGTGAGAAAGCTAGCTTACGAAACGTCGGTAGTTCTACTTATGGTCTCGGCCGGTTGAAGTTTCGTAGTCCTTGTTCCATTGTAAAATATACACATTTGAGGCTTAATTATGGATTCCATTGTTCTTGGTGAACTATATATTGTCTTCAACTTTAAACATCAACACTATCTAAGTCAAATGAGGACAGAAATATAATATGTTAGCGATCTACTTTCCAATTGGGCCACTTCAAAATTTAAAAGAACTACTTTCTTTACTTTCTTGACCAGGTTGGTTGCCTCTTATTCCCTATCGGGATGAGACCTTAGGTGAATGAGGTCTTCTTCAACAAGCTAGAAAGTCGCCAAATGATCTTTACTGTGCTTGTGCGACGTAAAACACAAACACCACCCCCTCCCAAGATTAAAGAAACAAACAAAAACAGAACAAACGTAAAAACAAATTATAAGGCATATTTAAGTTGGGTTGGTGCACCGTCAAATGTGTAAATGTATACAAATGCTGTGTTTTGATGTATTTTCAAGCTTTTAAAGGAAATCAGATACATACCTTAAAAGTGCATGATGTTTTCCCTTTTTTGTTGTTGTTTTTTTGCTTTTGAGAAATATGATGGGGGTAGACTGTACGCAGTTTGGTGCCATAAGACAACTTTAGTGGTACTCTACTCAGAGGGGCACAGAGCAAATACCGACGAATTAACTACGTTAATAATCAATCCAAAAATAAAGTTGAATTTACACTGTCACTAACAAAAGTAAAGCTAGATATATGTAACAATTTAATTCATGTAACGATCATTTTGTTTCTAGTGAAGTGACGACTTTCTAGACATTAAATGTATTACATAAATATATCCACTTCAACAGTTTTGACATTGGACTTATTACTCATAAATATTATATATCACATGGATGTGAGCAATAAGTAAAACTAGTTTATAAAGCATATACAAATTATGTTTTCATATTTTCAGGTTACAAGCAGTAAACATATAGACAGGGCTATATCATGTAAAGAGAGAGGACATAAACATGTCACATGAACAGGATAAAACTTTAGCTGATGGGGAAGACAGTTTCCTTCAAATAACGATGAAGGTGAAAGAGTTAAATTTAAAAGTAAATCTGACTTATGGGGAAGATCAGATTCAAGATAATGGAATGGACGGCATGTTACAGTTAATGTTTATTTTCTGGGGAGTTATTATACCTATTATCGGAGTCATTGGTCTTGTAGGGAACATACTTACTGGAATTATTTTATTCCGTCGAGAAATGCGATCTACGACGGTATATTTCTTGCGGACGTTAGTCATCACAGATACGGGAATTATAATTGGTGCAATAATGGGAGTTTCTGTGATCTCTATAACTCAACTCAATCAACATGAATGGTTGTTTAATCACGTCATTTACCCGCATATCTTCACTCCTACAAACTACTTTGTGATGGCTCTACAAACATTAAATGTTTGGGCAACTGTAGCAGTGTCAGTTGAACGTTACATAGCAATCTGTTTTCCATTTAAATCTATAAATATATGTAACAAACGTAACGCATATATCATTATTGGCGTTACAACTGTTTTTTCGACCGCTTATAACATTCCAAGATGTTTTGCCACGGGATATACTGTATGTGGAAATAATTGTTTTATGATTATAACAACAGAATTTGGTCAATCATATTTTTATACAGTAATTTATAGTGGATGGCTATATACAATTCTTATATATGTAATACCCCTTCTTATTCTAGGAATCTTAAATGTTTTACTTATTCTTGAATTGATGCGCATGCGTCAAAGAAGATGTTTGACGAACACAAAAGAAAACACAGAGTTTAATATGAGTATAGTGCTTGTTATAATTGTAGTGGTGTTCATTATTTGTCAAACTCCTGGATTAGTGGCACAATTTCATTTTCTAGATACAGTGTTTTTAATGAAATGGACATGTGTAAGTAACACATTATTTGTGTTAAATTCGTCTTTAAATTTTCTCATCTACACAGCCGTGGGGAAAAAATTTCGAACACTTCTTTTAAAAATGGCTAAGAATTGTTTATGTAGAAATTTATACGTGAATGTTTCAAACACTGACAGAGAGCTGACTACTTTAACAACAATGAAGGAAACATACGGCACGGGAGTAAAACTCGATGAATTATCCGCTCTTAACAAACCTGATAACTAACTTGATTTGTCCAATTCAATTTGTATATGCATTTATTCTACTGTTATGTTACATTTGCAAATAAACACATTTACTTTTATGTTTTGTTTACTAGAGAAGATACATTTACAATTCATTTTTCCGCCTCTATATATTATATAAAAAGCACATTATTATTTCCCGTTAGAACAATTCGTGAATGTTGTACTACAAAGCATTTCAAAAAAAAAATTGACAATAGTTATTATAATGTTATAAATTTGTATTTTAAATTTCCCCTGTCGACGACTGCACTTCGAAATTTATTTATGATTGATATTTTTTTTTAATTTTCAGGAGATATCTTCATAACATGATACCAAACAATATTGTACATGCCTGAACTTCTAGTAATGTATTTGCAGTTAAAATAAATAAGCAAGAACCATTTAATGCAACTTTAATGTTGACGGCTTTGTCATCAATTGCAATGGTGCATATTGTGAGCAATTTCCAGTTAAATTGTTTTAGTGGGATTATGGCATTTTGATTTTTTTAACACATAGAATAGATAGATTTTATCTTGTATTTTGTATCTTTCTTTCATAGTTCTACAGTTCTGAAATGCTAATTCTATCTATTTTATTGCGTAAAATTATAAACAATAAATTCTTGTTATCGACCTGAATCAATTTTCCTATTTTTAGTAACAGTTACACTTACCATAGCTGGCCCAACTGCAATCTCAAGAGCGGTTTTCACATAAGCTTCTATATACACCATTATTTGAGCTATCGCATTTCTAACTATACTTATTATTTGAAATTTGGTTGAAAGGTCTCATTTTCAACTCTTGTTATCGACCAATAAACATATTGGGCCACATAGAGGTCAGACAATATGCGCCTTCAGGACACGGCTTCTGTAAAATTTTGGACAAAAATCCTTGCAAATATAGGAGATGCGAATGGAAGATATTGTTTACGCCTGCCAGCCGACAAACCCTCAATGCAATAACCAAGAAAAGCTAGTTTAAAAGACTAATACAATGTATTTCTCTTACATATGATAATGCAAGAATGTGGCTTCAAATTCAATTTTACTTGAATATTTATTTTTGCCTAGACTTTCTAAACTTCCTTCGATGAGTAATATGAAAATCAATCGGTATCATTCAAATCAAAAGCAATTGTTCAGTCTTGTAATGTTTCAATACTTTGGAAAAAATAAGTTGTTGTCTTCCTTAAAAGATATTGAGACAAAACCTGCATAGTTTACTTGCGAAATTGATTTACGTGAAATAGTTTGATAATATCTGAATTTTGCTAATTTTTCAGTACGAAATGTCACTGACAACTCTCGGCATACAGTTTGATAACGTCATTCAATGAATGTCTCTCATCTAGCATTTTTAAGATAAATGTCAGTTGTAAAAATTCAAATATATATATTCATCTGTATACAAATATTTTGAAAAATTGTTGCGATTTAAAGGCACATTATGCCTCTTTTTATTAGAAGCACATTATTCCTCAGAAACAAATTAATTTTTACTTCTTTCGAAAGGACAAAAATGAATTTTGTAATGGTTGAGAAGGTTAGATGCTTGTTACCAAAGTAGATGACAAAAATATGGTCCAGATAATTGGTCAATGAATAACATTTTAGATACAATAAAAGTACACCAATAAATATATAAGTAGCCTTTTATAAAAGTTTAAAAACGTTGTCTGTCAGGTGTTTTATTGCTTAATTTTCAAATTTGCTTTGTAACAGCTTCTTCTTACATGAAAATGCTGAATACTCATTTTACTATCGCGCCTTTTATCGTTTTCTACGTTTATGACCAAGAGTTGAATTACACAAAGCATTAATGTGGAAGATATGTAGATTCAAGCCCTGCTGGTGTTATCTTTATCTTCCTTGTTAAAGCATATTAAACCTTTTCATATCTTCCTGTATGGATTCATTTTTATCACACTACCTGGGGTTACTTGTAATTAATTTACTACCGATGTCGAAACATGCTAAACCATGTAAATTGGTTTAGATACATAATTACAAACTGATAGACATACTGCATGGTTTACACTCCTGGTTTATAACACAGTAAATTGATACATCATAGTTTTGGACATTCCCGGTACACAAAGTCTAAAAGCAGTCGCTGAACTTTTTGTGAACCTAATCAATTATCACAAATATGTAGGAATTACGTTTTTATAATTTAAACTATTGACATTTTTATCATGTTCAGATAAATCTATCAAGTGCAAGAAGTTTATATTAGATGTTTGCAAGTATTTCTATATGCAAATATTATAACATGCCAATTAAAACAATCTTTAATGTCATTTATAAATTAAAAGACAAGACTTCAGCATAAACATTCTAAAAGTATGTCCGTGCTTTTAATATTATTATTATATGTATGATGCTTTGATATATACATATAAGAAAAAGAATAAGTTCTATTCTGTTCTAAAAAGGGTGAAATATGATAATGAAAAAAAAATTTAAATTGTTTTTCATTTGAAATACAGTTTTGTGCAAGGTAACACAATATGAGAATATAGCATTTGACGTAGATGTTTAGATATTTTTAATTTACATGAGATCATTATTTTGAAGTAAAAGAAATATATGATACCTCAAATAGCACCAACAAAAATACCTTCTCCGAAAAAGAAATAATAATCATTTACTAATGCATATCATCTGATTTATATAGTTGCTAACCCTAACCTAACATATACATTCTGCATGTTCTATTAATCTTCTTTCTTATCAACGTGCACTGTGATTAGAAATATGGTGTTCGATGCATTGTAAATATATCAAATGTGTTGGATGAACTTAATAAGCAATATCCGACAGTTATTGAAGAAGGAAAGCTAATTTCCTGGGAAATCATTGAAGTATATAGCGTTGATACAGATAATCCATTGCCAAGTCATATCATTGAATATGTAGTACAAATACAAAATGCATTGAAGATCCCTCTTGTTACTCACTAATGGTAAAAATAAAGACATGATTGTATTCATAACATTTCTAACTTAACGTAATATGTATTTTATATTTTATCATCCATGATATAATATTGTACATATTAAAAATTGTTTATTTTAATTTCTTTGAATTCTTAACCACCTAAGTATGCACTGACTGATACCTACATCTTTGTCGCAGATTGTATTGAAACGTTTGTTGATAACGTGATTGATTATTTAGCATGTTTATGTAGTCAACATATGTAAATAAATTGAAGTTGAATATTAAAATCGCCTTTGTTTGTGTTTGATTGTCGCAGACAGATAACAAACATATGGCGTGATATAGTCAGTCTGTTAAAATGTTATTGTTAATAAACTTTCCCGGAAGAGAAGAATTCAATCTAAACAATATACCAAACATGCTTGCACATAGATTAAGCGTTACAATAAACTGCGCCCATTTTGTGGTCTGGACGTCGCACATAATGCACAATGTTATCTTCCTTTTTACAGTCTATTAATTCTTTGTCTGTGAGGATGAAGACGGTAACGAATGTTATAAGCGTATTCATAGTTCTGCCTGTTGTTATTGTTATCCAAAACTAACAAAATATTTTCGACCTTATTTCGCCAAAAGATCTCCTATACACTGTTTTAATCAGCAATAATAACATGATAACATTTCACTTTGTTGTTATTGTTTGTGTTTTGTATTTTCTACTTTGCCAAATTTGTTGCAATTGAAACAGGTTTGTGCATCAGTTAATAATGAGCAGATCAAATATGTCATTGACGTACCTGCACTAACATATAATCTAGACAATATTGCTTAATATACTTTGCTCACATAAAGTACTTTGTAAATCATTATGAATGCTTTTCACAGGTTAGTTTTCTCTGTTAATTTGTGATATTTATAATGACATGTTCCGTAAATGAAAGTAAAAAACAACAGCGTTAATTACACGGGTATGTATCGTGATTTTTTTATATTTTATTTATTTTATATAACATCTAATACTAATACAAAAAGTTACAGATTTACTTCAAAATTACATTGTTTTTTGATAAAATAATGTTGGTCTTATCCGAATATATCAAAATAAAAAAGTTGATATTAAAACATTTTAACACTTTTACAAGTAAAATTAAGTATTTTAAACAAGCAAAAACGTCAAAGGAACAAATTACATTTTATCCATTTCTTATTTTGAATATCAATACGTCAAGCTGCTGTGTCGGAGCTGTTATTTAAATTGATAGAGATAAATAACAGATAGTGTAATCACGGAAAAGTGATACAAAATAAGATATGAATTTGATGATTTATTTCACGGAGATGATGAAATATAGATAGTGAGTGGAGGAGTACAACGTATTTTCGATCATCTCTATCCTCTTCTCCATAAACTAAATTAATTTTGTTAACAGATACAAACGCCCAAATTGTGTAATAAAAAAGTGGATATTTTTTCCCTTCCCATTTGAATGGTGATTTCCTTTTATTTTTTTTATTTTATTTTTTTTGGGGGTAGGGGGGGGGGTTAAGAAACATATTAATACATGTATTTATATTTATTTGATTCTACAGTTTTATCATTTATATAAAACGACTGAATTTTTCATTCACGCATTCAATTATGTCGTTACATTCTTAAAGCCTTTGAACTACCTCAAGGCAATCGTATTGTGTCTTAATATATTGCTATTAGTTCATCTTAATCCGCTCAAGTAACAGTTTTTATGGACTCTTTAATAAAAGTTCGTGGTTGTTTCTGGCAGTTTAAAGGTATAAGTGTGTAGCAAGGATTGATTATTGAGAAAGCTTATACGATGCAAAGGTCTGCGTTTTATATATCTATAGACTGCAAGATTCGTTACTTAATCGGGCTCGTTTTCTTACAAGGTATGTATTGAAGTTACTTTATGCTTACGTTGCGTTTCACAAAGGTTCACAAGTCTTTGTTAACAGATACAAAGAAGTTAAAAATTATTTATCATTTAATGATTAACCTGTCCGTGCTGACTTGTGCCCTGTCCTGGTTTTGTTTGGGGTCCGCCTGGGCTCCTTGCCACTGGTTCTTGTTGCTGGGTCATATGGGGGTTGCGTTCATTGAACGACGCCTTTCCTTGTTAATCTTTTTTATCATATTTTCTTACACTAAGGTTAAATTTGTTCGTAACTCTTCAAATGATGTTTTAAGTAAACTCAAACAGGAGGCGTTTCGGGAATATTTCTCAAAATAAATTATCTTTTATCAGATAAATCGTTGGCCGTAAATCGTTCTAGAAAATTATATTAGAATTCCGTAGTCCCATGGCCCTAAACAATTCACACGCTGTACCATTGACCATTCATTATCACACAGGGGTTTTGAGAGAGTCCCATATGATCATAGCTGTTTAATGTGAAAATATATATACACTATAAGTGAGAAAACTGATATGTTTTCGCAGGTGGAAATGTGAAGTTTTCTCACTTTATTGTGAAATATATAGCTTATTCACGTATCGCGCACATTTCCTTTGACTGTCAATCAAGTAAAGAAAGCCCAGCAGTTAGTTTTACTTTACGTTGAAACATGCGATAAATACGCGTAAAGCGTAAAACCACTACATTCAAAGAAAATTACTCAAGTTTTTAGTCACCCTTGCATTGTAAAAATCAAAGAAGTAATGATATAAGAATATTTGTCGTAATGCCGTAGAAATGCAACAGTTAATTTTACGTTCATTAGAATATCTTACACTTAAATACAAACAAAAATCCGACATCATTTATTTCATAGAAAACCCAGTACTTACTGGTTAGATTAACTACAAAATGATAAATGAGTCCTAAATGATTCGTGTAAAATAATCTACACATTACAATTTTATCACGAAATACCACCATTCCGTCTTCACTTACCTGAGATCAAACTAATGTAATTTACTAAGTTTCAGGATGTAATTTATGTTTTTAAATAGATCTACATTCAGCGTCAATGCAATAATATAAACACTTTGTAATAACGATTACTACATTTTCTTTTTGGCCGAGGTCAACCACGACTAAGTGGAGGGCACCAATAAATGTTTAAACAAGATAGCAAATTATTTTCGCCTTTGAGATGATAGGATGGCTTCTGTACGTTTCTTTGTTTATTATTATTATTGTTATTATTTTATTTTTATTTTTGGGGGAGGGGGCTAAATGTCATTCTAAATGAACCCGTGAACCAATATTAGCCATTCATTACTTAACTTGGGTTTTTCAAGAGCCTTTTCACCGTCAAAATATCTAACCATTTACGGATGTATCTAAAATTTGCTATCTCTCTCTATATTCGTATAAATATGATGTCAGTTTTATGTCAGGAAATTTTAAGTCTTACTTTACGTAAAAAATTATGAAATTCTTACGTACCCATATGTAAAACACATTAACGGGAAAAAATCGGTCGTAAGTTAAAACTTAAATCTTAAGCGTAGGTACGTTAGTAAAACGGAACAACTTTTTTCTAGAAAAATCTTGATAGCTTTATCAGTATATAAACAGTAAATAGATACAAAATCAAAACGTAATCGTTAAGACGTTAATATTGTTTCAGATATAATAGATTACTATTGATAAAAAATATTTTACTCTTCTCTTATTTGAGTGAAATATAACATTTTAATTAATTTGTAATAATATCATTGACAATAAGTAATGAATTCATAATGTTTAGCATTTAGGGGTAACTTTCAGTCAAGATGGGTCATGACATAATTATATACATGTATCTATTAAAGTATCCAAAACTGCAAGAATTTTGGTTCAATGAAAGTGGTACAATTCAAGGTTAAAAGAAAAACTCTTAACAACATTTACATATCTCATTTACGTCCACATTTAGAATATGCATCTTTAGTATGGGATAATTGTACACTGTTTGAAAAAGAAACATTAAAAAAATCAGTACGAAGCAGCTCGCGTAGTAACTGGTATAAGTAGATCCGTATCAATTCAAAATTTACTTAAAGAGATAGGATGGATTTCACTTTCAGACAATCGACAATTTCAAAAACTAGTTTTAATGTATGAAGGAAAATATAATTTATTACCAGAATATCTTATGCATTTTTCCACCATCTGTCTGTCGAGATGGCTTAAGAAAACCCTTATTCGTTAAGAAATTATAGTGACTAGATTACATTAGCCAGACGTACCAAAATGTACTCAAAAACAGTTCTATAAACCACCAGCAGTTCCGTCTTTCTTCTTTTTCGGAGATCGTTTCTTAAATGCCCACCAAACCCGATTTAGAAACAATTGTAGCAATTTAAATAATGATCTTTTTATTACCCATTTAGTTGCAAGCCCATTATGCCAATGCAGTGCAGACATCGAAAATGCGGAGCACTAGTTTTACGATGTAAGTTATATACTATGTAAAGACGACTACCTTTTTTGAATGCCAGGTCATTCTATCCTCTCAGTAGTAAGAAATTATTACACGGTATTAATGGGCTTGCAGAATCCGAAAATATAAGACTATTTCAAGAAGTGCACAGTTTCATCAAAAGTAGTAGAAGATTTGCCTAATATTGCTTTTACATGCACTATATTTATTTTCATATTTAGTTTATTAAAGTTAAGTGAATTCTTTTTTTACCAGTTAAAATATATGAAACTTATATCGCTTATCATATAAATATATCAGTATTTCTAAAAATCACAGTTACTTACAATCTTCCATTAAAGTAGTACACCCCTAGTGCACTATCATCACTTTGAAGAGTATTCAAATAGGCTAGAATCACTGTAAAGTGTATTGAACTGAGGGGCGTGGGTTCAAACGAAGGGGCTATTTTTTTTCCTTTCTTTTTTTTTCTTTTTAACATTTTTTGTTCATCTCTCAGATCCCTAATGGAAGAAAAAAACGTTTCATTTTAATTATATAATTTTTGTAGGTATTTATTTAATAAATAATGCCAAATTTAATAGCAAATATGATACCAGATATATTCAAAGTAAAATAAAAACTACATGTTAAAAGTATTTTATATTTTGCAAGACCAAGTAAGACTTTTTACACAGGGAAACGGTCAAATAAGTGTTAATGGTGGGTGAGTAGGGTTACATTTTTATACATATTAAAATTATTTCGTTTAAAAACAAACATTTTGCTTGTTTAATTTGTTACCTAATTGTCATTATTTGTTTCTTAACAATGAGCAATAGGAAAACATTTTCATAATGATGATGTTATAGATTATTTAGAGTTTCCTTATTTCTAAAAAAGCCCTTCTAAAGGTGAAGTTTTAGTTCAGAAAAATGTCCATAACCACACGGTAAATTTTGTTTAAATTTTCCATGCAGGTGACATTTAAGGCATATAACTGTCCTATGTTGTCAATTTTACAGTTCCTGATAGTGCTCATTAGGGGTGTTCTACCTTAAGCAAACAAGATATGCCTTTATGGGAAGATGCTAGATAATGTTGGTATAACTTTAGGTCCAACCCTTTTGTATGTACATTATATTTATGTTTAAGATAATGATGTTAGATTCTGTCAATTTATCATGTACAAAATATACAATAAAATGTTATTTAACTAAACATAATGTTTCAATATCAACGGCAACTTGTAGCTACTAATAATTTTCTATTTCAATTTAGCTTAACTTCCTTGTTTCACAAGACATCATACATTTCCTAGGAGAAGTAAATAAGAAAATAATGAACCAGCTAATAGTATCTTCTATGTCATTATTCAACGTTCATTTATTGTAAATCGTTCGGATTTTAATGGAAATTATAAATAACATTCAAATTGTTGCTATTAACAACATATGAAACGTTATAAACTAACCCTGATGTATTATTTTCCAGTATCATAAAACAAAACGTTCTCATTCGTTTCATGATAGGTTGCCTAGTTAACTTCATTTGATTTTGTTAAAATATAGTCTCAGTTATCATACTTCACGGGGGGCACCTCCACCATTAAGTCGTCTTATGACCTTTACAAAGTCTCGGTCTGACCTATAATCAATCAAACAAAAGAACCATAAATATTTAAATTTGATATTGGTTTTTCAGAGACCTGGACAGCGAATATATTTTATAGTATACTACTGCTAGACCTGTTAACTACGGAATGCCGTTAGGGCCATTGCCTATGAATGTAATGATCTGAAACGCGATAGTCGATAGTACGATGGTGAAAACGCGAAATCACGAAACTACGATGGTGAAAACGCGAAAGTACGATGATGAAAACGCGAAAGAACGATGATGAAAACGCGACAGAACGATACTACGATGATGAAAACGCGATAAACTATCGTGTTTTCACCATCGTACTGTCGCGTTTTCACCATCATAGTTTTGTGATTTCGCGTTTTCACCATCGTACTGTCGTGTTTTCATCATCGTACTATCGCGTTTTCACCATTGTACTATTGCGTTTTCATCATCGTACTTTCGCGTTTTCATCATCGTACTATCGCGTTTTCATCATCGTACTATCGCGTTTTCACCATCGTAGTTTCGTGATTTCGTGTTTTCACCATGGTACTATCGACTATCGCGTTTCAGATTAACACATTCATAGGCCATGGCCCTAACGGCATTCCGGAATTTCGAAGAAAAAAGGTGGATATAGATATAGGCTCCGTCCGTCCGTCTGGCCTTCCTTTCGTCCGTGCTTCACACTTTCGTGTCCGGTCCATAACTTTATCATTTATGAAAGGAATTTGAAATAACTTCGCACATTGTGTGTTATAATAGGACGATGTGTCATAAGCAACAACCAGACCCTTACATCCTGGGTCAAGGTCGCACTTGCTCATTCAAGGTCAACATTGTCTATTCGACGGTATATGTTTTGTCCGGTCCAAAACTTTCTTTGCTTTGAAGGGATTTTGTAAATACTTGCCCCAATTGTTTACAATAATGAGACGATGTGTCATGCGAAACAACCGGTCACCTACCTCCAAGGTCAAGGTCAAACATGGAGATCAAAGATTATCATTTTGTGTCCGGTCCATATCTTTTTCATAGATCAAAAGATTTTTTTAAATATTTGGCACAAATAGTCACTATAATAAGACGATGTGTCATGCGCAACACCTGCATCCCTACCTCCGAGGTCAAGGTCACGCTTAGAGATAAAAAATAAACATAGTCTGTTATAAGGTATATTTTGTGTCTGATCTAGAACTTCTTCATATTTCAAGGGATTTTGAAAAAAACTGGCACAAATAGTCACAATAATTAGACGATATGTCAAGTACAACACCTGTACCCCTAACCTCCAAGGTCAAGGTTACACTTAGAGGTCAACAGTTAACAGACTTTTGTTCCTAATGGTAAAAAAATTTTTTTGTCGCGTCCTACCTCTCATCAAGATCAAAATTACTTGCTGCAAATAGTCACAAACGATAAGATGATATGTCATGCGTAACACCTGTGTCCCTACCTCCAAGGTCAAGGTCACATACGAGGTCAAAGATTTACATTGTCTCTTAAAGGGTGTATTTTGTGTCCAGTCCATAACTATTTTTCATAGATCAAGGGATTTTAAAAATACTTTGCACAAATAATCAAAATAATAAGACGATATGTTATACATGTATATTACATTATGTATTCTTAACATGGTATGGCATTTGTGGTTTGCATGAAAGTAAACTGTCGTTCAGGATCATTTAAGTAAGCCTCTATTTTTATATGAAGGAAACTTTACAAGAATTTTATGCTTACTTCGAATGACGACTTACGAGTTATCATGCAATAAATTGTCAGATATAGTATCGAATATTGAAATAGAATATATGTGACATAACAATAATAACACACTCCTTAGGATTTACATGATATGAATCGACATCCTATATTGGGGGGAAAAACTCGTACATTTAATAATGTATTAATTTTCGAACTTGAAATGTCCCAATTATTTTTTGATTGGTACTTTAGTAATTTCGGTTTCATTGGGGCAAACTGAAAAGGAGTAAACTTGGTCGTGCATTTAAGCTTGACATCACTGTTGTCCGTTCATCGACCAATAACCAATAACTTGTTTTTTCGGGGAAATATCATGACTAAGTTTTTGGGTCTGGTGTCTATTGAATTGCCAACCCAAAAATTACAAATTAAACTTTACTATTTCTTTAAATGTTGGTTGCTAGCCGGTTTGCTGCTAACTTGCACTTCCGGGTAGATGACACTTCTAAGATGAAGAAATTTGTCGTGTGGGCTTCTTTAGGAATTTATTTTTACATATTTTACATGTAGGTATATGTTTCTTTTTCTTTCCTTTTTTTTCTTTTTGCGATAAAATATGTTTAAATCAATTGCACTCTCAATACACTTTATATAGGTTTCAGTTAGACATTTCAGTACAGTCTAACATTTAAAAGAAGAATACTTATAACAATACAAACGTAATTCAATCGATTCAACATCACTGATTGTATTAAAAATACGGACTACGCTTGTTTAAAAACATTTTATGAAATATTCATAAAACATTGCTGAAAAAACTTATAACCAGTTATTGTTAATTCTAACACGACCTGCTTCTTTTGCTATTGAATACAGAAAAATAGAAAGTGCGTTATATTATGCAATCAAATTGCTGTTGACGATCTATTTATGGACAATTTGACGTAATTATTATACATGTGACGTAACGACTAAAATAAGTACGCAGACAAATCAGGGGCAATTCAGCTCATAATCAGGTACGTCAGCATTTATTTGTTGATGTGTTAAAGTAAAAATGATTTATCAAAATCAGTGATTTTATCGGTTCAAATGCGCATCATTATATCACTCGTGCTACGCCCTCGTGATAAAATTTCTCGCATCCGAGCTCGAAACAATGATTTTATTGAGCGATAAAATCACTGTTATGGATATATTATTTCTTTAACATGAATATCAGCACAAAATCAGTGAGTTTTTATGGTAAAATATTTAAGGAAACAAGAGACATTTTCTTATTGTATGAAAGTCAAATAGGGACGTAAAATATAAATATAATATAGTTCTGGCATGTTCTAAGTACAATGACTATAGAAAACAATCAAAATAGTAATCAGAGTTT
Source organism: Ruditapes philippinarum (assembly GCF_026571515.1). Taxonomy (NCBI): domain Eukaryota; kingdom Metazoa; phylum Mollusca; class Bivalvia; order Venerida; family Veneridae; genus Ruditapes; species Ruditapes philippinarum. The sequence goes on along the minus strand of NW_026859050.1, from coordinate 177,740 downwards.
AATATCTTGTGTTAAACCAAGAGTGAAACGATGATGGTTGTATACTTTTGGATTTTATTTGATATCATCTATTTATCAACATCGCTAAAAAATAAATCGTCTCAGGGAATCAATAACTAAATGAAACATTAAATAAACGGAATGTAATTATGCATGGAATAAATTCATTAAGTAAACACATTTTGGCTGCGTAGATAAGTAAATACATTTCTTTCCATTTTAAAGCAATTAATATTCAATCAATTTCCTTTTAAATGATGAAAACGTTACGTTAAATTGAAATATTTTTCGTCACGTACATTACCAAACTTCAGATACTGATCTTGTTCAGATAACATCTCTTTCGTTTATATTAGACTTTTTTATTCCCGATACTTTTATCTCTTTGATTAAAGTGTATTCTAAAGAAGCCATCCTTTACAATTTAACCACATAACCACGCTGTTACTAGCATGGACGGTGGCATTTATACTTGATTACTGCAGAATCACCCTTAGAATAGTTTGCGTCAATTTGCCTGCTTTTTAAATTAGTCTTTTGGTGTCTGTCTGTGACATGTAGGCTTCATAGCCTCGGCTTCTATTATTTCAAAACTGTATTGCTATATATGTAACAGTGCTCTGTTTTCATTGATTCATATAGGAAGAAACTGAACTGATAATTACAGTTGAGTTTCGTTGCACTGTTTATATATCAGTGTAGTTTTTACAGAGGTTGGAATAGGGCGGGGTATCACATATTCCAAACAGCAAAGAACATAAAATAATTAGCTGGTAATGGTTCATTTTTCCTAGGGTTTACATTTACTGTTATATATCAATACAGTTTTCTTATTTAGAACAAAGAAAAAATACCAAACAATACCATTAGTAATAGTTATAGTATATGAAACGAGGTGGTTACGAGGATGTGACTGTGGAGAGCTATTTCCTCTAAAAGAAAAAAATTTCGAGTGGCTGTTCGGTCGAGACGATGTTTCTTACGCAGAGACATCGCATATAACCTGTTTCATATATAATAACTATCGACTGAGGCGACATCATGGGATGTTTCTGTTAAAAAAGCCTACTAAAATGCTTGCTTACAGAATTATTGAGAAAAATATTAAAAGTAAACTTTTAACTACAGTGTATCATAATACACTAATATAGGATGGCGCACTAATATTAAAAAATATATTTACTGGAAAATAGCAACATTATATGAAAGCAAAATTATTAAGAATATTTCTAAATTGTAGTAAAAGTATGAGCATTCTTTCATCAATTTAAATCGTTTTATTTTCATTGATTTAAACATAGCTTGTCCTTCCCTTCCCATAGACATTTTATGTCAAAACAAACTCGTGCATCGTCTAATAGCGTGTTTCATAGAAAATTCATAATTACAGACAGATAGTCCCTAGAGATATTTCAGATAATATTGTTTAATACCTTCTATTTCAATATTGAACATGACGTTTATTTGTTTCTCTGGAATTATTTTGCACCTTATGATCCTATCAGAATTCAATCATATAATCAATTCAAATACTTTTCCTATTTCTGTATTTATTTTTCTTCTTATATAAATGACTTTGTTTTTCCGAAACTCAATTTTTATAACCTGAAGATAAGTTTTGACAGTCATATTAAAAGTTATTTTGATATTTCTAGCGAACATAATTTAACATTTTAATTAATAATTTAACACGCCTGTCCATTGACAACTTCATTAATGAGAAAAAGGAAATGTTTTGTACATTTGAATTATGATTTCTGATTATAATTTGATAGATACAGGAAGATTTAGGTTGGTTCATAGACATTAAATCTCGGTGAACTGCAGAAGTTGCACAGTCCTTTACTTGTAAAAGGAGATAAGAATAATAATATATGTCATATGTTGCGGTTCGGACACCGGAATATCCGTCCCGAGGGGACCCGCGACTCATCTGACACGCCCATGCCAGATGAAATTTTCGGCATGGGTAAATCTCACGGAAACGTTAGCCTGTTATGCAAGAAAACATTGTCTTTCCATTTGAAGAAAATGTAAAAATATAAATATTTTACAACAAAGCCAGAAATTTATAATTGGTCATGAAATGTAAAGCTGATGTATGTGTGAATAGCCTTGTTTTTTAATTGACGAATTGTGTCATTCCGCGTCTTATTCAAACTCACATAAGAATCGGCTGGTTTCCAGCCGAATAAGTTTAATTCAATACATTAATTGACATGACAGTGACTCTTGACCTTGTCCACTGGTCATTGACAAAACTTAGAGAGGAACAAATTATTATTTCAGGGTTACAGGGGCTGAAAATAGTGTGTGTGGTGCTTTTGTTATTGTTATTTATTGATTGCAGTTGTTGGGTAGTTCCCGAATTATTTAATTAAATTGTTTTTATCACTCTAGTGTTGCCTGCATTTTAGAAATCAGCAGATATGCCCATACGGCGGTTTACATGGAACCTTCAATATGAATCATTCCATGACAAGCAATGTTTGGTCCCCAATCTAAAACAATGTGTGTGTCATAAACGAGAAAATTTGCAAAACTAAAGAAAATGGAATCTTGAAAGGGGGTAAAAGGTTATGAAGCCACAGGTATCTATCAAGATGATCAAGACAAATCAAAAAGAAAATTTTTCCCGGGATTAAATTAATTTATGAAATTAACCCGTTTTGATGCCGAAATTTGATAAAAAATCACAAGAAACAATTAAAGATCAAATGTCAGGATAGTTACTGAAATGGATCGATCAGATTACGTAAATATTTGACTTAAGTAATACAGAGATCAGATGTTAATAAGGACAGATTTCTTGTAGATAATATTCTTCACATTCTGGCGCACAAGACATCTTCGCATATCTCATAATAATTATTAAAGTGTTACAATGTATACGCGGGTGTTTTTGTCTAAAGAAGAAATGAATGAAATTAGAATTGTATACTCAAACAAAATATATATCAGAATGTTAAGAAAGATTTCTTGGCCACTTATACATACCAAACATTTTTATACACGGGGTATCGTTTTGTTGAAATGAAGAGTACAGTTGTACAAATAGAGTCTAACATAGAGCTGCTAGATTTTTCCTTAATGTTGGTAACTATACGCCACATTCTGCCGTAAATGGTGTACTGGCTTTCAAGCAATTTGTTATAAGAGTACAAAAAGTATTTCTATGTCAATGGTACGGACGTATCAATATGGACTAGAATAGTTTGACTTGCCAGCCAAGAAATCTTTCATAATATTCTGATATAGTTTTTATTATAAATTTTCATATTTATGTAAAGGTCCCGAAGGTCGGAACCGTCAAGGAAATGGAGTTCAATCATTTGTAACATGTTATTGGCTGGCAAGCAATTTGTTATAAGATTACAATAATATTTCTATGTAAGTGGTGCAGACATGTCAATACGGACAAACATAGCCAGCCAATAACATCATTTACTTCAGAATTTGGCGTATATTTACCAAAATTAAGGAGGAAATCTAGCAGTAGACTAAAGACACATAGTGGAATATGACAAAATTAACTACTGCAGAAAGGTTGTACAGAACTTTCAAGTAAACATATGAAGTTAAACCTGATTATCCTCAAGTACATAACAAGAACCATAGAGGGGCTTGAGCAAAGTTTGAATGAGGAATTGCTTCAAGTAACATTGAAATAGGAAGATATACAATTATACCACTTGAGCTAAGACAATGAAACTATTGTAATAGTTTAGGCTTAAATGTTAATGAACATGAAAAACATGTACTGCTTGACTGTCCCTTATACTATGAAGTGAGGCAATTGCTTTTAACTGAGGTACAGACTCAACATCAGAGGTTTCATGATTTTGTGGCTGAGATAAAGCTAAACATTATTTTGTCCGAGAAAAATATTGTGAAGTTAGTTGCCAAAAACATTAAATAGAAATACAATCCCTAAAGAAAATCCAAAACGGCAAAATTGAAAATGATGCAGGCTCGGTTTGATTGAGCCACTGGAAAGTATTGTCCACTTAAAACCGGTTTTCATACTTTACAAAATCAAAAAGAGAATTTGTGTTGTCCGACAAACTGATTTTAATGTATCATTGTGATCCTTTATGCTCTCCATTCTTTGGTAGAATGATAGGAATTTATTTTTTGTCATAAAAAACTGTTTAGGATTTTATTGTAATATCTGTGTAGATATGTGATTTTATTCTAAATACACAGCAAGTGTCTCAAATATTGATATACAATGTATAAGGTATACTTATAGTATAGCGACGAGACTATTATGTGGAACTATCAAGGCCTTGGGCGACATCGGGGGGGGGGGTTCTCTTCCGTAAGGCCGAGAACATTTTCTGTAGGGAAAACCCGAGATGCCGCCCCAGGCCCCAGGCCCTGATATTTCCACATAAAAGTCGAGTTCGATATACTATTACTGTTTTTACATAAATTAAATTTTTAATTAGACATTAAATTTAAATATATATTGCTTCCCTTTATAGATTTAATTCCCCGCATGGAACTCGTTTACTGTTTATGGTTCATGTTAATGACTGATTTTTTTATTTTTAAAGTTTATACATCTATATTTTATTATTTATTGTAAACCCATAACGAAAGACCCAATCAGAAGAAAAGTGGATGTCCTGGTCGGTTGGATGACCAGACAAAACATTTCTATAAATAATTGTTACGCGCCAGTATTACAATAACCGCTGTTTGAGCATCATTTGTTTAAATGACATGCCAAAAGATGTATTTTGAATCTTTTTCAATGAAAACGATTATTGTTTTATTTCGGAGCTTTGACATTGAAATATTGCGAATTTATATACTAATGAAAAGATCTATACAGACAGTGCCTCCTTGCACCGAAATAGGATTAAAAAGTCTATAAACAAGTACGTTAAAGACAACACTTCCTCTAAACTGACAGCCATATTGTTAGGAGAAATGTTTGCCTTGATGTTATTTAATTTAAGAAAAGATTTAGTAATAAATACTAGAACCAATTTTTAAGATATGGAGGCTGGGCAGCACCGCCTGACATAAAAGTGAAATATTTTTAGTTGGAAAACTAGCATGTAATTGTTTAGTTAACACTATTTTTTTTTTAGGTATTTTTATTTTTTTTTATTTTAAATTAATATATACATGTCAATAACAAACTTTGATTATTATTTACACCCAAAACAAAGAACTTTGATTATTATTCACACCCAAAACAAACACACATTATTTATTAGCCACTTATATGAAATATTTTTTTACGTATACGTTTTTTATACGAAACAAGACACCTGGCGAGCCCAAGCTTTAACAACTTATGATTAAACAACAATAAAATTACCACAAAATGAAGAACACAAAAAAATGAATATTTTTACAACTTTAAGATACGGTATAAACCACAAACATTTATTTAACAATATTAACTTTACACAATTTAATTAGCATTAGAAAACAACTTAAACTAAAGCACCCAATATTTACATATATTTTTAAAACAAAGCAGCAACTGATATAATTTTGATATAATACCAAACATTTAACCAATATTAACCAATTATATTTTTACAAACAGATATAACTTAACAACCAAAACAACAAATTACAACCAATAAACCCTGATTAATTAAGATTACCACAGTTATATTTAACCACTTTAACAAACAAACAAAACTGACTTTAAAACAACAAAATTTTTTTTAAAACAACAAAATTATTTTTTTAATAAAAAAATAACCCCTTACACTATAAGCGTGTGTTTTTTAACTGATGTAAAATTTTTTTTTAAACGCGCATATTTGCTAACTGAAACGATTTGACATTTAAACATGTATACATATTTTATACTTTTAGCAACAGGTTTATAAATGAAAACTGTACATTGAAATATGATACACTTTAGTGTATCGCTGACTTGTTGTAAAAAAACTATTTACAGTGAAACTGTGATTATTTTGACACATATCCCCAGTTCTCCATTTTCTTTCCCCAATCTGAATATATTCGTTGTTTCTTGTCAGCTTAAAATTTAGTACCGTCCAGTGATTCTTGTGTATTTGTCTACGGTCACGCTTTTACACTAAACTAAAACTGCACTTTATTTGAAATAACAAACACTTTTTTAAGAAGTATGCTTTATCTGAGATATCGCACTTTGCATCATTACCAGTAAAGCATGTGACTTGCGTTCCAGAAAAAGTCAGGTGTCAAGTGATGTAAGAATGCACAACTCAAGTTGTTACATGTTGTAACATTGAAGCAAGTCAACATTAGTACGCAGTCAAAAATTGCGTTTGTTTTACATCATCACTCATTCTTCTACACCTAATATATTTATGAAACTACAAATAAAAAGGTAAATTGGTTAAAAAATAAACACTGTAACGATTTGAAACTACAAATAAAAAGGTAAATTGGTTATAAAATAAAACACAGTAACGATTTTATAATGATGCAAAGACAGTCTTTTTTCTCGAACGTATGTTCTGTTAAAGTAGAATGATAAGAGATGAAAAGTTTGATATAATACTACATTATAACCTGGTACATAATTCTTTACATTCCAAAACAATCTAGATGCAAACTACACTTATTTAGCTATACTGTGCCAGGATATGTGATTTGAAAGATCCCGAATAAAGACAGATTCAAATGACAAACATACAGATAAAGTACAGATGGATGAAATCATTATATCAGGAATTGAATTATTGGAAACATTATATAGATATCGAGCAGCAACATAGCAACTATTGAATGGTAATTGCCATTTTTGTCACTGACGCATTTTATTCTTAGAATGTTTATAATTTATTCTTGACAGATGTTGTCTGATGTTAGTTGTATGTATTTAAACATATTTGATAAATTACCCCCTTGGTCGCAATTTAGAATTTAGTTTTGTATCGTATAAAGCAATTGATATTGATATTATGTCTTTACTTTATTCTTTCATTGGATCCTTTGAATTTTGTAATCTGATTATCAAATAAATGTTTTCTACAGTTATTTTGATTGATTTTATTATCATTTCAAATTCTAATGCGTGAAACACATTGTTTTTATGTGTCTCTTATATGTAAAAACACCATGTAATGTGCAATCAACTCATTTGTTTTGAATACGGTTATGCACAAATGAGCATCTTATTTTTTTTTGTTTAATTATAAAGCCACAACGTGTACTTAAAAATCAAAGTGTCACTTTGTCATTGCACGAGTGCACGTGTGCTAATTTTGTCGTTTGCTTAAATTGTATTAAGGCAACATAATAAAATATAATTCTCACAATATCGGTGGTATATCAATGTAAATTTTCTTAATCAATTCCTGATAGTGAGTTGTTATAGAGATATTGCTTTAATGCACACGCACACTATGAAATCTGATCAAACAGATGCATCGTTATTAAATGGCAGTGTTGTCCATATATAAGAATCTTCCTTGTATTTTGTAAACAAATTATTTCTAAACGTTGATCAGATCCCTCCTATATGTACAAAATGTTTCATGATATTGCTGTTATAACCAATGTTCGGGACTGCTGGTAAAAAAGCCTGGACGGGTAATATGAAACTTATAATACAAAATAAATATACTGGAAGTTTCCTCTGATGAAATTTAACAAAGTGGGCAATTGTAAGATGTAGGATGATTGTTTGTTTGTTTTGGGTTTTACGTCACATCGACACAGTATAGGTCATATCGCGAAGTTCCAACTTTACTGGTGAAGGAAGACCTCAGGTGCCCTTCCGTGCATTATTTCAGGCACGAACGGGTACCTGAGTAGAACCACCGACGTTCCGTAAGCTAGCTGGATAGCTTCCTCACATGAAAGAATCCAAAGTCCCTGGTGGGATTCGAACCCACAGCGGTGAGAGGCAAGTGGTTTGAAAAGTCAACGACCTTAACCACTCGGCCACGGACGCCCCTCTGTAGGATGATATTTATATAATATTACTATAATATTTCTAATGACTTAGCCAGACATCTACATTACTTGAAATAGAGACAAAGGATGCACACCGACACGCACGCTTATTAGCTTAATTCTTTGAATTAAGGATGGTTTATATGATTTATAAATGCACATGTTTCTGTTTATTCAATTTGTGAGATTCGGGATCTGTTGGTGATATATCTGCCCATCTTATGTTAAAAAAGAAATCATAGACTAAACAAACAGAATATTTGCTTATATTTTTAACCATGATATCAAATGTCAAATATGCACCGATAAATCGTTCAAATACCCCCTTATTATACAAACAGTCCAATGCCCACTTTATTTTGTGGGTTGTAATGATAATATAAGCTATTTTTTTCCAGAGTTAGTACCTTTCTGTTAACAAGAACCTTACAGATGCAGATTTATGCGATGCTTGAATTAGAAGGAAATTGCCGCCATCCACCTTTCATTATTGCAAGCTATTACATGGTTCAAAGCAGAAAGCGAATCATATTTAGATAATTTCACATTGAAGATATCAAAAAATAAGTTCACAGATTAATCCGAATGAAAACAACAACAGAATAAATATATGGAAATTTTGTCAGAAATACACAATCAGTTAGTAAGTACAATAAATAAATATCTTCTATTGAGGATTTTAATTTCCGATTCTGATGATGATAATATTTCAAAGGCTTACGTTATGATCAATTATTGAAAAATTCCTTTACCTTTATATTAAGGAAAATTTAGTATTTCTAAATTATAAACATTATGATGGAACTACTTCCAAAACAGTATAGGGAAATTGTTATATAATAAACAGGGACGTCGGAAGATTCCTTTCTTCAAAAAATCTTAATTTAAAATAAATTAATGTAATGAACGCATAGTATATCAAATGAACTTACATGACAATATCGTGATATATTGAGAACAGTTTTCAGTATAAGGGACATCAAATGTAATCTTCTGCTATATAATGATTTTCTTGTTGAATTAAAATATACAAAGCAATTAAATATTTGAGTAAAAGCTGCTCTTGTAACAGAATAGCTTATGGCTATTCATTTTCCAATTCAGTTGTTGCATAAGTTCTGTAGATACTAGTATGACTCATAAGTTTCTATACAAGTCAGTGTCTAGATAAAGACTTTATTTAGTTTTCTATTCTTTAAGAATGTAGAAACGAATGGTGTCAATAATGTCTGAAATATTATTCAACAGTCAGAAATATTCGACATGTTGATTAAAGATACGTGTGAAATGTCAATTTATTAACAGAATATATATAATATAATTTTAGAGCTATCACCTTATAACATTAAAAATCTTTATTTTTTTATTGTAATATTGATGTCTGCGAGGGAGATCTAGATGCCTTGTAACTTAATAATGGTTTGTGCAACGTTATTTAAAACAGAAAATTACATGTCTAGAAAATGAAACGTTGGCTAAAACTGTACAAGTATTTTGCATTCGAGTCAGAACGCGAATGTTTATACTTTACTGTATGTCCTTTTTCCATTTTCGGTAATAGACTATGCTTTTCTCGCAATAATAGTTATTTGAGTACGCATAATTAATTACTTCAGATAACTTTACTAATTACTAAATACATATCAAATGTGTTGTTTGACATTGTTTATACGAGTCATTGATTGTATTTAATTAAGTTATTAGATATTTCTGTGAAGGACTTTACAATTAATACTCGCAATTCAAACTCTTGATATTCACAGGCGGAAGAAGAAATACTTTGGCTTATCACAATGAATAAACAAGTGAAACTCTATATAAAAATATTGTTATTTACCCTGTTCAGATATGTGTCTTCAAAATTATTAAACATGTTTAACTAGCATTTTTTACATTTTTATACAATTCCTTTCAAAGAAACCATGAGAGATAAAACTATTTTTTTTATATAGATTTTGTTCATAGCTATAATATCAAACCTCTTTGGATTAAAATATCACAAAAAAATGACAAATATTTTGAAAATTAGGAATAAGCTTTAACTTTCATTGTTTTGATAAATATATATGTTATTTCAAAATAAAAGTTTAAAACGAATGCTTTATTGAGATACAATAACTTGAAATGAGTTGCCGAAGGTAGGAACATTTCAAACGTATATCCGATTAGATGCAAATGTCATATGCAGTGTATGATGTAATCTAAATATTTCACTAAAATATTTCCTATCTGTTTATAATTTAGTTCTTATCTTTGTACACTGAAATATTACGATATTATCTTTTGACAACGCATTTCACTTCAGATATCTGATATATAACATTCTAGTTCATAGCCTTCATATTGAAAATTGCGTTGTGTTTAAAATATCTTATTTTTAATCATAGTAGCCTGGTTCAAACGAAGAAGCAACTTTCCACACATCAACTTACTGATGTGATCAGGAGATAACATGCGTATAGATATTTTTCTTGAGATTGATGCTTCCTAGGGATCACTTTGTTTTCTTACCAGTTCATTTAAGCTTATTTTATTGTGCATGTAATAAATATTGTGTTCTTGCGATTACATTAAATATATAAAATGCTTTAATATAATAATGCTTATAGCTAGGAAATGTGATTTCCTGTGAAGAAATTTTATTTGTTAAAGAAGAAACATTTCTCGACGAGTGTCTTTGGTTGATTTCAATTTCTTTCGACTGCTATCAGAACTTCGCAGCTTCTATACACCTGCCATACCGCCAAAGGGTTGTGATTGTTTTTTTTCTGCTGCCTGTCCTCACTTAAATTGCTTGTTTATGCTCTTCCTACAAAACACATTTCCCTTCCCTATTTTGAAGGCAATTTGTTCTTGCACACCCTTCGGTCATCATTTGATACCGTCTCTTAATCTGATTCTTCGTTGGTTTCTATTACAATGCACTTTTATTATTTGATGTTTTTATTTCTCTAAAATCGTTATAAATATGATAGTTTTCTAGGATTAATATGTGCCAAATTATAACTCTGTAAATATAGTTGGATTTGGCTTCTAAGAAGAAATTGACATGTAAGATGAATTTGACCGGTAATGACAGGAAATATGAAATTTTCAGAAGAATATTAGAAAGCATGCTAGATACTAGAGATACTAGTTTAAAAGAATTTGTTTAAAAGTATGTACTGAACAGAATGCCTAGTTAAACGAGCACTATGCAATGACATCAGGATAAAAAAGCTCTGAAATTATGTGGTATTTGCAGTGATATTTGAATATACTAAATTAAACAAACATAATAGTTCCTAAAAAAATTCATTTAAATCTGAGCTATATTTACAATTCGTAACGGAGATTGATCACCTTGAATATAATTATGTATTTGTATCTTACTGTGTAATACAATACAACGATTGACAAAAGAAATATGTATAACAAATCTTTATATCATCATTAATTCATGTTTCGATTCAATATACTTACCGTAATTGACAGAACATTCCAGGACTAAATGCGATGTCGTTTAAATTTACTGAAATTCAAAGGTTTTAAAGATAAATCATACAATATATATTCATTATAGAATATGGGTTGTTAAACATTGTCATAATCTGGATGTTGATAATTTTTTATTTCACTTTTGAACTACTACATATAAGTAAATTATTATCTGGGTGATTTTACTTGTTAATCTTCTTTATATTTTTTTCTTTTCTTTTATTTTTCGTTGTTAGTGGGATAGGCTTGGATGGGAAAAATACTTTACTTACAGTCATTATGTAAAACGGTTAGATACTTTAGAATATGGTTAAACATTAAATTTGTTTTTTTTTTTGAATGAATGACAAGGAGGATTACTCTGATAGAATTGTAGACGTTCATTTTAATCATTAGAGGCTTATTCAAAACAATATATGCATGAAAAGATGAATGTCTATAATGGACTGTCTTACTGAATACATTTCTTCGAATAGCCTGCACGGAAAAGACACATTAGAAAGAAGCATTTGACATAGCACCATTTTTTCAGAAAAGAAAATGAGTTAACTTGTTACAAGTGTAATGGATTCTGTGCTACCTACTACTGCTATATTGTTATTTAAACAATATTGTATATTCAGCAATGAATTTTCCCAAAATTCATCTTGTTTACTTATTTACCTTTTTTATATAAATGTTTATTGGCGACGCCGGTGAGCGGCGTTGTCTCTTATGGACTGCTTTTTATTTTGGCCTAATGAAGGAGCTGCTATTATCAGCAGTTAATGTCATGTTATGTTATTTAGTTTTATTTTGATTCGTAAAAATCAAGTTAACAAATATGTTATTATATTTTTATATACTGGTTTCCTTGGTATTTACCGGACAATCAGTTTACCGGACAAAATATATTCCTGTATAATCAGGCTTTATATTTTGCTTCGATTATAAAATCATCCGGTCTGAATCATACCACACAAACTTTCTATTTCAAAGTAAATAACAACAAAACCACTCTAAGGTAAATATTGTTGATTGAGTTCTTTATTTACTAACATACTCTTTTGTTTACTAGTTATTTCATGACCTGGTCATGCGGGGGAATAATCTGTTCTGTGTATGCCCGAATATTGAGGCACTTAATGGGTTATTAGTCCCCTACCGGTTTACCGGAGGGGACTTTAGGTTTACCCTCCGTCCGTCTGTCCGTCTGTCCGTCTGTCTGTCTGTCCGTCCGTCCGTCCGTCCGTCTGTCCGTCCGTCAGTCCGTCCGTCCACTCAAAAAGTACTGAAAATATTTTAATGAAACTTGATATATGGATAGATGGCAGTATGGAGATTATGCACGTCTTTTTCTTTTCTTCCTATGTTAAAAATTCTGGTTGCTATGGCAACAAATAGACTGAAAATATGGCAAATTTTACACATAACCTGGATCCCGCGATAACGCAAAAAGTACTGAAAATATTTTTATGAAACTTGATATATGGATAGATGGCAGTATGGAGATTATGCACGTCTTTTCTTTCCTTCCTATGTTGAAAATTCTGGTTGCTATGGCAACAAATAGACTGAAAATATGGCAAATTTTACACATAACCTGGATCCAGTGATAACACAAAAAGTACTGAAAATATGTTTATGAAACTTGACATATGGGTAGATGGCAGTATAGAAATTATGCACATTCTTTTCTAATCTTCCTATGTTGAAAATTCTGGTTGCTATGGCAACAAATAGACTGAATTTCAAGATTTCTGATTCTAATTTTTAAGTTTTTTCACTATAAGTTCTTTATTTCTTAAGGTATTTTCTTCAAACTTTAAATATAAATTGCTTGTCATCAACCACATCATATGTGACAAGGTTTACAACTCTAGCACAAAATTTATCAGAATTACCTCCCTTGAACTTAAAATTTTCATAAAAAACATTGTTTTTTGATAACTTCTTTTTCTGAATGTATCTACTTCAAACTTCATATAAATGTTTCTTACTATCACTCAACATTTGTGAGTGTTCAATACTCTAGCAAGACTATTTCCAGAATTATGCCCCTTTTGAACTTAGACTTTTTTTTGAGAAATTGGAAATTTTTACTCCAACTTCTTCAATCATGATAGGATTTTAAAAATGTTATATTTTGATAACAGGGATGTTTAAAAAATAACTTTAGAGTGTCCTTCAGTCCGTCTGTCTGTACATAAAAACTGTTTCCTGTGATCACTTTTAAAGAACTTTTTCAACAAATTTACTTAAAATAGGAACCTAAGTGAATGGCCAATGGCCCTTCAGAATGTTGCTTGGGCTCTTACCGGTAGGGGACTTATGGATTGCTTGCAATACTATGATAATTGCTTGTTTAAGATAGGTTTGCGTTCATTGAACAAATCCTTTCCTTGTTGATCTTGTTTATCATATTTTTTACTTTTAATTCTCAACGTTATCTCCGGAGACAATCGTAGCATATTTTAATGATAAAAAGTAATTTTAAATTTAGTCAAAACAGTATCTCATTGTTGTCTTTTACAAAGAAATGCAAATTAAAAAAACATATATGGAAATGGTTTACACTCATGGGAGGAAACTCTACATGAAATGTAAATAAAATAGATTTTATGGCTTTTGCAACATGCTACATGATGACCAAAAGGAAACTGTATGACAAAGAACAGAATTCCATTTGAATATCAAAATGTTTCATACGTTTAAGGATCATGAAGAATCAATATGTAAATTGAGTTAATAGTCTTTATTTCAATTACACCCCTATATTAGCAACTTCGTAATAGGTATAATGACTGTCGTGTCTATTTCTAGTGAGTTTCCTTGCTGATTATTTAAAGATTTCAATTCACGACATCAAAAAATTTGAAACACAATGTCCGGTTAATTTAGTTGTTTACACGATTCTTTTCCCTCTTAAAATGCCCTACTTTAAAGACACATTTCTACGGTCAAATGTGATGAAGTAATGTTTACGTGTATTAAGAACCCAAAATTATTTGGGTAACATTCCATTCTTTTTTATTATTTTCAATAAAAGTTACAGCGGAAAAACATCATATTTTGTCCAGTAATATGTAGGATCCCAGTAGAGAAACTTTTTATTGTGCTTGACTCTCCTACATTTCTAAATGATTGTCCACAAAACAATTGATATGCATAGAACATACGTCCGCAAGTGCTGGGGTTTTGTGTTTGGTGATGTTTTGGCAGTTGGCAGGATAATGGTCATTTTATTATTCAAATGAGATAAATACTCATGTATGCTTCTCTATGTGCTACTTCACCTACATGTCACAATGGTTTTACCAATATTTACAGTACTGTCACCATCTTTCCTGGCAATACTGTCATAATTTTGTGATTTAGTCACTTTTAGCAAAATTATGACCCTTTGCTTCTTGTTTTCATACTCTTATGTATGCATTTCAACCAAAATTTAACAAAACCATCTGGCAAAAACTGTCAAAGTTTTGGGCCCGTTCATTTAGTGAGACTATCTGAAAAAAATGTGATCCCGCGGAAGCATTAAAAACAGCAAAATTACATGAAAATTGCAGACTGGGTTTGATTGAGGTTGTACATGAGAGATAATGGTTAAGTGCAACATCCCTCACATCCCGAAGCACCGGCTTGGGTGGTACTCAATTCTCAACACCACCAAGTGTTGGACTCAATGTTCCGGAAGGATCAGAAACATATTAAAACACTGAGGTGAAGAAGGGGCTGCCAAATGAAAATTACAGACTCGTTTGATCGAGATCCGTACATAGAGTATTTCTTTTAAACAAATCGTTATGCTTTGTACAGTGAAAACGGATGTTTGATCAGTGAGAACTTGGTTTCGCTTTACGTAAAATAATACTAATCACCCCCCCCCCACCCCCTTAAAAGTAATGATAATGATTCCGCGTACGTGATATCCTCTAAAATGAGTAGACTATTTACTTTAGTGTATAAAAAAATGTTCGATAAATGTCTCAAGTTAACTTAAAATTGTATAATAATGTAAGGTTTAGGACTACAGATTACAAGCATTTTCCCATGATCATCAGCACCATGCATTCAAACAGTGTTATAAACGAGTAGGCGGTTTTATGAGCGAATATAAAATTAGGTTTTTAATAAAACTATTAATAATAATTTCTTATTCACTCTAACATTCTCTGAACGTGATGAAATTATATATTTTATTGTCCATTTTAGATACAATAAATATAGTTTATAGTATTATTTTTTTGTATTTAGTCTGATATATTAACCACCATACCAATTAACTTTTCATCGAAACAATTATTTACAATTTATGAGACAATTTACATAATTCACAATTGCAATTTGACTAAAATTATTTTTTGACCGGTTTTTAGTGACAATTAGTGATAAATAATGATTAAGTTTCACAGGAAAACATTTTATTATGTTTGTTAATTCTAGTACATGTACTAGAGTTTTGTAAGACATACTTTATTTGAATACGTTGAGTGCATGTTGGATAGAGTTTGAAAATAGTTTGATGATTTAATTAATAAAAAAACACATTTGGTCGCCATAGTTCCCTGACATTCAGCCTTCTTTAGTGGCTTCAATTGCACTTTAAAATTTATATAATAATGAAGGTAGAATTTAGAAAATTGGTATCTATTCTCTAATAAAACAGCATAATGCCATATAGTTTAAATTAGAAAAACAGTCTAAAAAGAAAGCATGCCTTAGTCATAATACCGTATGCTAAACATTTATCAACACATTCAGTCGCGGTGACCTGTACAGGAAAGTGTTATTCATTTTATTAATTTAAGAGTTTAAGAATCTCTCTTTCAAAAGTACAACTGATTGCTGGACGTGTACAAAATGCTAATCATAGTGTGTGCTGTTAAAATATAGCTATAGGAATGCATGTTGCTCAACTGGTTATTAAAACCATTATATCAACACAGTGAACTTTTTTTACCTAATTACAATATAATTTTATCGTGAATATACTTTATTCCAGGAAGTCATTTACACGAAATGTTGATATATGCATATTTTATAGATCAGTGTTTCGCTAAGGTGAACGTTTGTTTATAAGATAACACACTTATTTGTATCTAGATGCTTCTTCTCTTGATAAGTCATGTTTTGCTACAAAATATTAGCTCGGCCGTTAAACTGATCCAAGGAATATGATTATCAATTTCTACTTGTGCCAGAAATAATTGTAAGTTTATTGTTGATAATTTATTTTATTTATAGTCGTATAAACAAAATAACTAGTTCTTTCAAAAAGTGCTTCTTTCAACCATGATTATTCACCTGTTAAACAGTTTTTCCCACAACGCAAGTTTATGGAATCCTTGTTTACTTGTCCATGTAAAATTAGAATTTCAGAGGGTTTGCTCATTATCTGCTTGCTGTACAGACACTATTTATGAAGCAATTATCTCAACATATGTGCTATCCTTGGTCATCATTTAGACTTGCTATCTTATAGTGTACTAACCACTGGGTTTCTTTTTTGCATGTTTGATAACCAAATAAGCATAACTTAACGTACATAGATTCGTTTCTTTCATTAACTATATCGTTATACATTTTTATTACATTTACTAAAGAATATCACTAATGAGGATATCATTTCGTCATCAAGGGATACAAACGAACAATTACTAATGTGAATGATCATTTTTAAAACTTCTTTATACCATTTAACACATTCAAGAATAAGAGGCCTTGTCCGAAACTCCACTATATTATCTATATTATCATAATTAATTATTATCATAACTTTTAATAAGCATAACAATCAATGCGGCTTTACCATTTTAGCATGTATAAATGGCCTCGTCAGCAATGGACAGTGATTAAACACACTCAATAAGAGCCGACTTCTACTTTATTTTAGTTTTCCTTATTATGTAAAAAGCAAGCTTAAGTATTTGTGGTATTGTGTGGTGTATTTTTGGACGAATTGCCTTTAATTTACAAGGAATACCAAGACTTATTATAATTTAGTAATACTGTGATCAATCTCTCTTTAAGCGAGATGTTAAAGTAATATGAGCTGTTTCATAATATGATTGTGCTATTTTGGAACCGTTATGTCGTGTTTGGGATATATTTTTGTAATATATTTTATTAAAACCCATGTCTTCAAATAAAATTTGCAATTCCAAAGTATCAGATGTGTATGCTTTGAAGAGGTTAACATTAATTTTACATCATTTAATCAAATCAAACAGGCCCATGTTCGTTTAAGTGTGTGATTTATGGAAATATCATGGGGTTTCGTTTTCTTTTTATAACAAATCAAATGTTAAAAGTATGTGTTTATTTATTCCCGTACAAATGATTTAAACTTGTATCAAATGACATTTAATTAACGAAAGAATATGCTGAAGTCTGGGAGTCCTTTATCACTTGACGGTTAGTAAACTTTTCTGACAAATATAACACAGGTTCCAGTCATGTTATCTCTTCAGGATGTTGTACAGAAAATGTTTACTTTAAACACGGTAAATTGATTCTGTTGATAAACTGCTTAACAATTAATTTGCAATGTATAACTTAAATCTGTGTATGTGCTATATTTTTATAACGTGTTAAGATACAAATGACTATTTGTATGTTTGTAAGTTAGTTAGAATGTTAAGATGTTTTAAAAATTCTAAATAAAATTTTACTTAATATGATTTCCGTTTCGATTAAGATCGACTGCTCAAAACCATACGACCGGGCAATGTATAGATGTTCTATATTTATAAACCAACTATGAAGAAACCACTTGCTATTTATAAGAAGTGACCGTAATATGTATGCAAGAAATTCTTGGCTCGTCTGATATTCTTAATATAATCACCAAAGTTAACTGGTACTCATTTACCTCTCTATACTTCTGATACCATTATCATCTTTTTTCTTTCAAATTGTTTTTGCAGAAATGTCAACAGTGAACTTGCCAGAAAAGATAATTTACATACCTTAAGGGAGGACAGAAAAAAATACTTGAAGGATTGAGGTCAGTGCCATCGCTCGTCTTTACAATCCATAATTTAATACACTTCTAAAAAAATCAACATATAGTGTAATTTTATTATAAAATAATTATTGGATTGAATAATAGGAACTGTCTTGATTAATTGTTGAATTGTATCATAAAATATTACAAAATCATACAAGTGCATACGACCTGCATATCGTATCAGCAGTTAATACATGTTTTATATATACTAACACATTAGTAAATCACTCCCAGTTTATATTGATTGATGTTATGTTATATGTCTATAAAGCATTCAAGAAAGTCGATGAAAATTATCTGCACTGTATGCTCATGATTTAATCTGTAATAAAACGTTTTTGCATTGATATGGATTTACGAAAACATTATTTTGTTTTTCATCTTACAAAATAAAAAAGTGAAGCGTAATGTTTCTAATAATTATAATGTGTTCTTCGTTTAATTTATCCGGTTATATAAGTTATGTAAAATAAGCCAACAATTACATAATCATGTATGGAATAGGGTTTTTATACTTGTCAGATTTGGCTTATCATCTGTATAATATTTTAAGTTTATATTGAAGAGCTGTTGAAACTTTTAAGTATATTTTTATATTCTATTTTATTGTGAAAAGGATATTTAATATAGTATATGCTCTTGAGAATTTACGGATATGATACTATATAACCTTCATATTGCACAGTAGGACAACAAGGAAGTTGGAAAACCAGTCCATTATTTCTCATATTTCTTAGTTATTGATGCAGCAGATGTCGGTTAAATGAGAAGGATTAGATTTTTAAAAAATCACGGATATTTTTAAATGGTATAACGTAAGGTAACAAAGGCATGACTTACTAACTAATATATAAAAGCTCCAATTACCGTGCATTAATGACTTATGTCAAATATCAGTTAAACGTAATACATTCTGTTGAAATGCATTTATTATTGAAATATGACTGTTTAATAGTCGTTGATTAAGGTGGTGCGTCTGTATTATGAAACAATATACATAATGCAAAAATCGTATTTGGTATCCTTTCTGGACTCCGCTGGATGTTTTTTTTCACAGAGGATTGTTTTTCAAAAGCTTTCATGATGTTTAAGAAAATGAATAATCAGGCGTCTTCCTATTTATTGAATTATTTCATTTTATCGTCAGATGTTCATACTCGCATTTGGCGTTCATCATCTGATTTTCAACTTTACACCCGAGACCAAATACTGAACAATTTCATAAGTCTTTTGTTTATTCTGGATCTTATATTTGGAACGGCCTTCCTGATTATATCAAGTCTGCTACATCTATGAAAGCCTTATACTTGAGATATTATCCCACATCGATGTATTCATATTAATAATCTCATGTTTGTATTTACGTTAATGTATTTTAATAGTTTGAATATGTTAGATTTATATTGTTCCTTGTTGAGGGCATCATGGAAGATTAACATGTTGTTCAATTGAGTTCTCCCGTTAAATAAAGTCGTTATAATAATAATAATAATAATAATAATAATAATTTCGACCTAATTAAATATGGATTTGATAATTCTAATATTGTTAAGGGCATATGTATTATAATACTATGTTGCACAGTAGAAGAAGACAATACTCTTTATTGTTTTGTAAAAGCATAACATTTATCTAATAAAGGTATTTATTTACTAGCAAACCTTAGGAGTCATATTTATAAACTTGATTTTGATTTGAAATGAGATTAATGCTCTCAATCAATCTGATTTAAACCTGATAATGTATAAACTTTCTATAAGATAAACGCCAAAGTTTGATAACGCAGCAAATAAATATATCAAAGTAGTGAACATTTCCGGAACGAAAATCAGAAAGCAACGGGAGTTTGAAATTTTTACGACTAATAAAATCAAGGTTTAAAATGTGAGTGAACTTATGTAGATTTGTATAATATGTGTATTTGTGCAGACAGCTGGAGAGCCGTAGGCAAGTATTTTCTCTAGAATGACAAATTACTTTTAAAAAGAAAATAATCAGGACTGTCAACATATAATGTTATGCTAACTACCTACAGATATCGTCAAAACAAATAAGTGTTGGGCTCAGATAATCTTAATAATAACATTATAAACCGGGACATTATTTACAGACTAAATTAAAAAGTTTCAATTATTCATGACAGAGGTCAAATTGAATATACTTTACGAACGCTCAAACGCTAAAAATTCTTCAGTCTTCGTTTAATTACTCCTGTTCATGGACTGTAGTAGTAAGTGCCACGCTCTCTGGTACCGGTTTAAGCAGTATTCAACATTCAAACAGAAAAATGGTGATATTTTGAATTTGGAAACATCTGCAAATATGTTTAAGGGCGGCGATCGATGTGACAAATTCGAGGCATTTCATGATAAATTAAGATAAAATTTGAATGACAGTGTATTTTAACATAACAAAGTTGCACGTGCTTGTGAAAAAACATATTATTGTTTATTGAATGTAAGCCAACAAAGATGCTTAGGGGGGAAATGCACGGCATATTACAATATATTCTTTCATTTTATTTAATTATTCAGTTTTCATTTGTTTAGTACATGTACATGTACTAAAATTATCTTTTAATTCAAACTTGACGTGATTTACAATTAGACCTTTAGGAAGAAGATATATACAGTTTGTATGATAAAGCAGTCAAAACACAAGTTAAATATCGTGAAATAGAAATTCGAAGTAGAAATGTAGACAGATAGTTTTAAGTGTCATTTTCAATTAAAGTATCACTATCCAACATAATGATTATTTATTGTGGGTAAGATATTAATACTTTGATGTACCTTACACATCAAAGCATGCTATGAATAATCTTTCTTGGCGTAAATATTGTAAATTACCAAAGGCAAATCGTTTTTCAACTGTGAACAATGTTTTTACTACAATGATTCATACAACCACGGTTGTGTGTTCAAAGTGAAAGGTTATTTGAGTGAACTTATGTTATTTGTGTTCTTTAATGGTAACACTCAAAATTGTTCTACAAAGTATATTTGTTGTATCTTAACTTAGTTTGCTCAACAGTAAATTCAAACAGACAAAACCCAGCATCAGTTTAATTTATATCGTTAAAAGCGATATTTTACACTTATATTACGGATTTCATCTAGAGTATAGCATAAAGAATATCTACAATTCTGTTTTCATCATATTTGAGAAAAAATATAATGGAATAGTTCAAGTAATCTAAACCCGTTTTTGTTCGGTCTTTTAGGGAAATTATGAAAACAGGAGTTCGTAAGGAACATCAAAAATGGCAAAATTGAAAATGTTTCTAGCTCGGTTTTGTTGAGCCTATACATGGACGGTTCTGGGATTCTACCGTTCACGCCTGGTAGCACTTGATGAGTTTTCCTGAAAAAGTAGAGTGAGTCAATGCCATTAACACTGGTATTATCTGTTGTCAATACATTCTTCTGCAATGTGCTTTAATGGGAGAAAACAAAGATTTTGGTAACTGGAGACTATCGGGCCTGATGGGTATTTTTTTTCAGTCTTGCTCGAAAAAGGCAATAATGAAATGAATTATAAATGTAATTATAGAAATAACTTGCAAACTGTAATAGTTAATTGTTTATTGTTCTAAAAGTGTTTTTAATACCCATCCATATAGGTGTTAATCTGTAAATACAGATGTACAAAAATAATCTTAATTAATTATAAGAAAGGTGGCATATGTCCAAACAGGATTGTCTTGAAGAGCACTTCATTAAATGAGTGATTTATGGAATGGTCAGTCATTACTTATAGTATAATAAATGACCTCTCATTTTCGGGTTCAGTTAATTTCATCAGGAAAACAATTATACTTAATATGATTAAGAAGTATTGTATTTATCATTGCTATAATGAAATGACTTATTATAGTTTTTATCGTAAAAAGCTTCAGCTATCGGACATCAACTGATTTCATCTATTCTCGTATAAGTATTGTTCACCCTGGTCATCTGACAACTTAACATCTGTATTTGTGAGCTATAGTCATTTAAAGTGATCGCAAATCAATGATATAATTGATTTTTTTTCTACCATTTGCATCTCCTTCATCTAGTTATATTTGGCCAAAACTTCAGCAAAACTTCTCCAAATCCCTCCAGAGGCGTGCACGTCGCGGAGAAGGCACACGGCAGGTCTAGGTCTATCTTAAGTACCAGAGGTGATTGGTTGACCTGTCGTGACTAACTCTGGAGGGTTGGCGCTAATGAGAGCCGTTTTTGTTATCGTCAGTATGGAACATGATGCCTGGCCAGTATTGTCGTACTCCTCTACCACCAACGAACGAAGAATGGGCTACAGGAAGACTCAGCTTGACAAAGACGTCCCCGATGAGACTACCTTAGTGGACCGGCAAGGATGCTAAATTCTCTGACATATGGAATTTCCGGCGCCGAGTATAAATAAACTGAAATAGAAAGAAAGAGAAAGAAAACTTCGAGCAAAAAAACCTAACAAAGTAATAGATAGAGTCCTCGTACATATCTTATCATATTTGAATAAGAGGGAGGAGACAGAATGATAGAAAACAAATTTACATTTAGATATAAAAATTGTATCAGAATACACTTTACAAGATAAGTGTTGATACAAGCATTAAACAATTACGCTCATTATCCCCTATACTTTAAAGGAACTCCACTGAGGTTCATAAGCCGTAAACCATAAAATTTTAATTTCTCACATAGATCAATTGGTGCGCCTAAAACGGAAATATATACAAAAGATAATTCAGAAATATACCTAGAAATGCACTGAAAATCGTATGTTTGTGTTATTCTCAGTCCGATTTGAGTGAAAAGCGTTTAAACGCTTTTCAATTTTAGGTCGTTTTTGTCAATTAAAACAATTATTCTGAAAAAACGAAGCGAGCTAATGATCTGAAATTTTGCACATAAATTGTTGGTAAAGACCTACATCAGATGGAGTTATAATCTCAAAAATATATTTCCAGTCCCGTCATGTCAAAAAGCCTCAGTGGAGTCCCTTTAACTTAGCACTGACAAGATCATAAATTGCTGGCAAATATTAGATATTTTTCAAAACAATCATAACATAGTATAACATAATATACTCTTTTGTTTTTAATTTGTTAAGTATCATTAACTTTTATTTGGATTGATTCGTGTAAACTATAATTGTCCTAACATTAAATCAGTTAACATTGTTGAAAGTATCATGTTTCTTAAGTTAAAACAACTACTACTTTGCTACATGTATTTATTCACCGATAAAATAAATTTTATACCATACGTATTTTTTTGTGGAAAGTGCAATGTTACACCTCTGTCGAGGGTATAAACATCTTTCATACTTTCCCAAACGTACAGGTGTAATAATATTATATTTGTCATAATAACTTGTTGTTCATATAAAGTTACAAAATTAGCATAAGATATTGTCAATATAAATATGAAAGGTCTATATCATTCAAATGCTATGTTATATCGGATTCCTATAGGATTGTTTCTAATATTTGTTTAAATAACAGAGGTCAATTCACGTGCTGTTTTGATAAATCGCTATCATGTTTTTCTTTTCATAGCTGGTAGATAACACGTAGTCTTTCGCGTAACTTTTGATAATGACTTTTATTGTATTTTCAAAAACTGAAAAGAACTAGCTTCATTTGGTACTTTTATGCACTGACATAGTCATTGATATATGTATTTGGGAACAAATACTTTAACCACCAACATTGCTATGTGTTCTTTTGTTAACATATACATTATTGAAAAATTCTTATTGTAGTCTTCTTACCTGATAACTCGAAGTAGACAGATTAGATTTATTTCGGATACCGGTATATGAATACAAGAACATATGAAGACACGGAATTTAAATCCGTAACATATTCACTAAAACGAACAAGAAATACGTATAATTATCCATCTCTTACAAGTCATGTTCATTGAAACATTATTTTAATACATTCTAATAATCATTTGATAGATATTTAAAAGTGTTTATATGTGAAGGGAAAAACATTGCAATAAAAATGCTACTTGATTCGGTTATTACCTTTATCAGCAAATGTGAGCTTAATTCTGAATGGTAGTAACCCAAGACCGCAGTAAAATGGACGTCCAAGAAAATAGAATACCTTGTCATACTGGTCTCCTAGTAATTGGACAGCAAATCTGATCTGAATAATTCGTCTTGCTGAAACTGTGTAAGAAGACACCGTCAAACCTTAAGCACTTATAAGTTCAAATTACTATTTTAGTAGACATTGAATAAATTTATATTTTATACGAGTAATTATGAACTTTTGTAATTTACTAAGCTGATTAAAATATGTTAAAGTTTCCAACGTGTATGGTAACGTATTAACTATTTCAAATATTTTTCAAGGAAAATGATATCAGATCATTTAACACAAATGTGAATGGGAGATCACGTTTAGGCGTCAGTGTAATCGTGTCTAACAGGCACAAATTATGATTTATTATTGCTTTGTTATCATTTTATCTCTATTGATAAGATAAGATAAGATAAGTAAATTTTATTATAATAGTGACATTGTGTTATGTACATACATAATAACGATACATATTTTTTTTACAACACCCGGCCACGTTGGGCCTACAAGTCACTTAATTATTTAATCAGTTTCAAAAATATACAATTTATAACATAATTTAGATATTAACTTATTATATACATGCACGAACAAACCAGAAAGCATCACATGACAAGAATGTAAACTTATATAATATTTCCTGCACATATTTTGTTGTAATTATACTGCAGCTGTCGTCGTGATAAGGATCTTATGAATAGCATTACTTGTACAATAATTCAAAATGTACTTACATATCTCCTTTATATATGTGTAGATCATTTCATTTGTATTACTACAATATTAATATGTATTTCGTCGTTAAACAAAAAGTGCATAGTTTTGTCGTTATATACAAGATACATTTTTCCAAAGTATAATCAAGAGCTTTCAGAAAGCGGACTGAAAATGTGTTAAATACTTTTATCATAACAAACTATAAGTCAGTTATCAAATGCGCGAACATGCATCCAAGAAAGCTTGTGGTAATGTATTTACAAACTTGATGAGTAACAGGGTAAAAGCTACTTTTTAATCTGTTTGTGATATTTAGGGCAATCTTTAATCTGGATTAATGCTGTCAATGTATTTGATTATATACTGATAATACTTATACTTATAAAATTCAATAATGTTAGTTGGATCCGTGCTGAATTTTTGCTCAGAAATATGGGGTACACATAGAGCCACTGATATTGAAATGATACACTTAAAATTTTTGAGGTATATCCTAGGAGTACGTAAATCAACAAACTTATCAGCTTTTTGATGATGTAGTATCAATTAATATCATATTAACATCTTGGTGTAGTGTCAATATCATATTTAAGACATTTTGTGCAACCTGCTATTTCCTAAGTATTTTAAGACCTTTCAGGAAATAGTGTTTATATTATATTTTCATTCCATGTCAGATCTCATTTTCATGAATGTATATATATATTTTGTTTTGCTATAAACATTGTAATAATGTTTTATTTGCAATAAAGTTATTTGTATTTGTATTTGTATAAAATTCAATAATTTTACCTCGAAAAAATAATGCATTGTGTCACTGTTAAGCCTTATTTAAAACAGCGTCCCGAGAGCTATTTATAAAGTATCAGTGACGTTCGTTTCTTCAATTAGAAGATCATGGCGGACAGGTCGATTAGCGGTTTCGAGGGGTTTCCTTATTGTTTATGTATTTTACGGACGGAAAAATTCATTTTCCACCTGAATTAGTTTTATTTTACATCAGAAACGATTTACCTTAAAAAACATATCTAATCTTGGCGGAAAGCTGAAGGCCGCTTTAATGTCTATCATAATATGTCTATATAATATATTTGTCTTTTTATTTTCAGTTTTAAAATAATCAGATCATGATTCCTTTTAATTTTATAACTGGGGAAATGCTTTAATTATTACTGATAAGCCGCTGCATGTTTAGAAAGGGTGGGCGTTTTTGTCAGATGCATCAGATACCGATAAGATATACGTTTCATGTTTCTAGTTAAATCTTCCAGTATATTTCCAAGTAGATTGATAACTTAGCTTCACTGAAATACAATCGTTACATCTTTTCATTTACATCAAGAGGTTTAAGGAAGTAAAACTGATATTAAAAATACGTTTACCTGATACAACTGCAAATAAGATTTTATTGTTAACGTAATAAAATTGTAAGACTAACAATATAACGACAAGAAATAGTATATAGTGATAAATGACATACGCATTACTGATACGATCTTAAGGGTAAATGACAGGCAGTCAAAAATCTATTCTAATAACAATTTTCTCTTTTATAAGTCTAATACTGAAATATTCAGTTTAGTATTTTTATTTTGGTATTTTTTTCTTTTAGCTTGGACACAAAAGGTCAGAATGCATACGCTTTTATATATATAGCTTTCGACATTTTTAACAGAATGTGCCTTAATTTATTATGTTAAGGAACAAACATAAACTATAGCTGAAAGCAGGAATATCATTTATAACAAAAGTCCATTTCCTACTTGAATACAAACTTGATTAGTATGTGAAAAATATTGTCATTTTAATACGTGAACTTTAAACATGGAAAACCAGTGTAAGCCAAACTTAAGATATAGCTTTAAGTATAAGTTTCATGCTAAGCAAAATTTTGTATTTGTTTTATACTAAAAAGGTTATTGGCTGCAGCAGACGATTTATATACAAAGTATGTGAAGGGACATTTAACTTCATAAATTCATCAATACGACTTTGTTGAAAAGTTATAACTGTTCTCGTTGTACTTTATAAATTACTATTTATTATCATAGCGTTCCATTTTCAAGATAGGAAATATATACATAAATTATTTCCACAAGAATAATTTAAAGCTGCATGTCTCCAGATGAGTCAATATATTGCAATAAAATCAAACTTGAGAAATATGTACTATGATTTTAGGAAAAGTAAAATGATTCAAGATTTAAGTAATGTCTTACATGTTTTGTTCGGTTAATGACTGATTTACAACTATATTTCTATTGCGTTACTAACGCAGTAAGGCCTAATTATGCATATTTTGGCCACTTTTTTGGTAATAACCATGGCTTGTAAATACCGTTGATGATGTGTAAATGGCTTCCATTTGGTTAATTCACAATATAATACATTCAAATACATTTTCAAAATTCTCATTATCATTGTCATGGATCTGGAGGCGTGCTGCTTTAAGCAAACATACATGTATTATAGATAGTGTCTGCACTTAGATCTATAACGAACTATATATTATTGACTAGTTTTGTAACACAAACATAAACAATGAATACGACAAGACTGGGTAGGTTTTTAAATAGTTCATGTGTTTTCTAAATTTTAAAAAGATGATTTCTTAATATGTGCCTAGAACTAAATTATTATCAATACACAAAGCAACTAATTTTAATGAAGAGAAAACACGTGTCGATTTGAATAGTTCAAAACAGGAAAATTCAAACTATATGTTTAACAGCACGAAATACTTTTTCCCCAATCAAAACTGTCCTTCCTTGTATCCATTTTCAAATCCTATGACCATCAGCACATAAGTATGATATTGATAATAGTTCATTGAATGAAACTGATTTTCTACATACTAGAAACTAAACATTTCGCGTAGAGTTATTTAATCAAACTATTTATAATGTGTACAGTAAAAAGCACCAATATTGTAGATATATACGTAAAAGATATTTACATTTGTTTGCTTTTAGTTTTGCTATCAGTAAACATGTGGATCTTCTAACAATTCAAATATCTGATTTAATACATTTCATATTGCATTTTAAGTAACAAATACCTCACTAACGTTCTCCTTTCTATGAAAGATAATTCTTTTTTTACGACCACACATTATATTTTCTGCCCACCATGCACCTTATCATAAGGGCAAAACATCTCATTAATGTATGAAATACAAATGTTCTTACCCACGCATTTTGTCAGTTCAATCCGCCATTATCCCGTATCGTACCATTTTACATCGCTTTAAAAGTTCACAAACAGCTTCAATGACAAAATGTAAATATATCTACACAAGAATAATAGTATATTATTATAGTCTGCAATTAGACCTTCATTAAGCTATATATTATTGACTAATTTTGTAACACAAAAAAGGTGTTACACAATACAACTGGGTAAGTTTTTCGTGAGTTCATTTATTGTCAAATTTTCGTTTTTATGATTAAACTATGGTCCTTTTAAAAAAGTTTAAATTGTAAATCTAAGCCAGCACAATTCAAAATACCAGTATATCAGGCTAGCAAAAATATTTTATTATAATATTTATGTTGTTCCGTCTGAAATGTAAGATAACAATACATGTATTCGAGTGGTACTTATTTTCTGTATTTAATAAGGAGAAAATGCTGATACATTGATTCATACATTATTTTACATCATTAATTGCAGCAGGTGCATAACCCGGAAATTTTTACTGACGTTTAAAAAAACTGTTTAACATATAAACGTGCTTACGTAACTAGTCAATAACATCTACTTCATTAAGGAGTTATTCTTTAACAGTTTGATATATGTCAATTCTTTTATAACGATAAAACGAATATTATAATACATATACCATTTAATCTACGCATCTGAAAATTCATCTGAATATACGAACTAACATAATCATACGTTTTTAAGCGATAACATATTTCCCTTATTCTATGCACGGGTGCCACTTAAACTTACCTACGGAGAGTCGTATTGCTTAAATATGCAAGGTCATTCTTGTTTGTAACTAAACGAAACAAAACAAGCCAGTTTTCCACGCTTTACTGCTCTGCTCTGTTTTGTTATGCATAGGCATGCAATATTTGATCTTAGCGTCAAGTATTATTAATTTTGAAAATTTATAAGGTTCACTTTCTTCTATTGTAATAATTTGTACAATGGATTGATATGATTTAATGATGTCGATTTAGACTATAACAAAATATATTTTTGGTATACTGACAGATGTAAAGTTTTTGTCTGTAACATGGGAAATTTATTATAATGATGAGCATTTTATTTGTACAAGTTCTGAAAATGTCAATCTTAAAACATTGAATCTCTGGGGTTTTCCTTTTGAATACGCACTCATTCCAAAAGCAATATTCAGTCAGAAAGCTATGATAACATGAATATATTATTATAACACAGAGAACATGTGAAACACTTAGATTCAGCCAAGAGAAGCTATATTTTAATGTATATCTATGCAACTGATTTCGTCATGTAGGAAAAATACACCGTTTGTTCAAAATATTCTGCATGCTATTGGGAAGGTTTCAACGTGTATATCGACTTTGAAGTTATACATACTATACATTTTAGTTACTGAACTATTCATTTTTAAATATCATATTATTTTTAAATGTCACAATAGTTCGTTAGTAAATCTATGAGATCACTTAATGTTGCAAGCGCTGCGTTATGTGGAGTGTGAGAAGTGACGAAAAGTTAAAGATGGAAAGAAATATTAAATCAAAATTAAGAAAATTAGTGAATAATAAATATGATACTTTCTAAGTAGTTGGGGTTTTGCGAGTCAAAATATTTTCAACGTATACGGTAGTTCGTGTATAAGTGTAAAGTGTCGTTATGCTTGAGTGGGATAGAAAGTCAGATTAGTACATTTATTATGTTTATATTGAACAGCGGTTCTAGTAGTATGTTTAAAGGAAAGGGAGATATGTACTGAAAGATAGGTCAACACTGCCTTAATAAATGTCCTTACGATATAATTGTTGCGTTTTTATGCACTTGCCTATTGTTGCTTTAAAATTTAATGAGCTTTTTACGGGCTGTAGAGAAATAAAATAAGATGGTCTTTAGTCTGAGCTCTATGATCATTCTAAATATTAAGAATAAATGTAAATTTAGCTTATATTTATTATTTAGATTTATTTTATTTCGTAAAACACAACATTTATTTATGTTACAGGTGTCTTAAAAAAGTTAAAGTTATAAACGCTAAATATTTGTATTGATAGTAGAGTAATAGGAAATGTGATACGGTCGTGTTGGTTGAGTGCATAGAGATTATATTTATACAGCGGAATGCTATATTATGTTTCCAATTTTCAACTTTCTCTGTGGGAAACATCCGCATTATTGTAAACAAGTTTTATTTACGGATACAAATATCACAATTTATGTCGCTTGGATATATATATATTATATTAAAGTAATGCAAATTTTTGTGAATATATCTTAAGGTATGTTATATTTCATATTTTAGACCAAATAATAAACATGATTTTATATTGTTGCAATCAGTTTAATTTACGGGTATGATATATTCATAAAAAATGTTCGCGTCTGGTAATCTTCAAACAAACACAACAATAGTTTATTTGTTATTGATATTCAGAATTATTATTAAAAGAATGTATTAAATAAGATATTACTATTTTAATTATAGGATTATAGCAGTGTGATATTTGTGTTATTTACAGCTAATTATAAATATCACATGTTCAAATCTTCGGAAAAATCCCTTTTATTAAAATTATGTAACGGTAACATTTTGATTTTATTTCATTTTGCATTTCAATTGAACAAGTCTATGAAATGCAAGCACATATTAAAGTCTTAGATATCGCCTTATGTTGTCTTATTGACTGGAAATTAAAAATGATTTTACTATTGATACCTAAATATAATTTGCCCCTACCTTTGCCAGGACTTAGTTTTACTGAACTGATAAAAACCTCCTGAGTCTGTAAAAAACGTAGTTCTGTGACCTTTAGACTTTTTTCTGCAACCTTTTGTATGAAATTGATCTGCATTGGTAAACAGTTTGGTTATTAGGACTGATAGCTTCTTTGAGAAATCAATGGTAAGCGCAAGCTTAATTTAAGATAATCTATTATCTAGTTTTACTAGACGTATTATTGGCATCACTTCTATTGGTTTTACGAAGCGACTGGTACTTAAAGAAAAAATACCCAAAATAGATTGATATAATAGACAACTTCATGCTTAGTAATATGAGGTATAGTAGATAATTAAATATTGACATTCCCAGCTCCTTGTCTCTAACTGTAGTGGTATAAATTGAAATATATGTGAGCACCAGCTGGCAGTCCTTGATTACACACGGCAAGGATATCGTTCCATATAAATCTAATTATTGCTAGTATAAATAAATGCTTAAAGACTATAACAAAATTTAAAAGAAAAATCGTTTGACACAAACAATAAAATAAATATAACGAAATAAATAGAATATGATAAGTTTATTTTTGTATTTTATATTGAACAAATGTTTTACCTTTGCATTTGGAAATAAAACAAATGTTAACGGATGCATTTGCAGGTTAGTCATTAGGGTTGTTTTATGTATTAAATAGTAAGTAATTAATTAATGGTTAAAGATACAGGTGCTGCAAATGTACAGATACTATTTAATTATGTTATTGCAGGATGGAATGGCAGATCTTGGCGTTTGACTCTCATATGAACTGTGCTTATCTTGTTTTGAAAGCTTGGTCAGGTGAAGTCTAAACTAAAAACCAGCCAATTATATGGAAAGAAAAGATATAAATAAACGTTCAGATGAACTGCTTTGTTCATCGGACATTGAGAAAATTATAATTGTATTAACAGAAGTTTTGTTCAAACAAACAAACAAACAAATCTAATATCATATAGAGTAGATGATTTAAAGGAATCAGAACCATTTTTATGATGACTTTGTTTTGCAAAAAGTTTTTTTTTCTGTTTTTGTTATTTGTATGTCTGTCTGTTTTGTTTCTTTGTTTCTTTCTTTGTTTTATAAAAACTACTGCAAATGACACTTCATTTAAATAAAACAATTAAACATGGAGACCATTCGCCGCTTTTTAATGAAAAATCACGTATATGTCATATTGAGGGTTCAATTTTCGCCACCGTATTGCATTTCTGTGTAGTTGTTTTAATTCAAATTATTCCAACCATTGGCAAGTTAAGAAATGTTTCATTCGCTTAGGTAGGAAGGACATTCTTGCAGAACTTTGAGTAGCGGTCTTCGAAATCTGGCATGTGAAAGAGTTGACCATCATTTCACATAGTATGCATTAGAATGTTATTCAATAATTTATCACATTTTTTGTTTACCCTTTGTGTAAAATGAAGTCAAAGTTAAAGGGTGTTCTAGGCAGTTTAATCAGTATAGGAATATTTTCGGGTTGATACTGTATAACAAATGAACTGTTTGTTTTAAGATCATGTGCTTATAGACATAGGTTAAAGTCGCACTTGGGAAATTCAAAGTTTATCAATAATGGGAAGTATATACTTATCACTAATGCAACAATAAACAATATGCATATCAATTAACTCAGCTCGGCTTTATATTAAACGGTTTTCCCTAAATGTCATGAGATATGATATCATCAATGTGTTTGCCTGTTAATTTATTAAGCAAAGTCAACAGAAAATTGAATCCTGTAAAATAAGAGAATCAATGGTAAAACTTTCATATAATGTAATACAGGTATCTTATAAATACATGATTGTATATTGTGCTTTTGTATAAGACATTGAAACTGACAGATTGGTGTGTTGAATTAAATATTTGGACAAAAGTATTGATAGTTTGTTTAAATTTGAGAATAATTTTAAGGGTAATTGATTCATGAGATAAATTAGTTCTATATTGTTTGAGATGTGTAGAAGTCATCAACAGTATCACAAGATATTGATACTTGTAGATACACATGTTCATCTCACAAAAAAAATATTATTTAATTTTTTGCATAGCTTTCCATACAATTGAATCTTGAAACATGTTTGGTAACTAATTACTCTATAAAAAAACTTAAAATTTACGGTAGTCTCTCGTTTAATCAAAATGCTCTTTTACTATGTAGTAATGAAAGTGGCTACAGTACTCGTGTTATTTGAGGTTTAAGTATATTTGTATCATAGTTTGGGGACCTTTCTGTTAGAAATTTGTCAGAGATAAATCGTATACATATACATGTACAGTGCGTTAACAGTAGTACAGGTAGGTATAAGTTCCGCACATCAAGAGCATGCCATTGTTTGGGCACAGTTTTGCTGGGTTCTTGTATTGTGAGCGGCAGAGAAGGGAAAGCGAGACGAAAGTTCATATTCGAGATGCTCATTAATTGGTTACTTTTTTCTGGCGTTTCATATTGTGAAAACAGGGAACGTGTTTTTCTGTTTGACTATGATACAAAAGATAAAGAACATCAAAACGCTCGGCAATCAGATTTATACTCGGGGGCTACGTCCCACCTCGTACAAATCAGATAGTCTCGTGTTTCGATGCTCCTTCTATCGCAAATTAAGACAACGGTAATTTATTTTGTAGAGGCATTATTATAATTATTATTATTGTTATTGTTTTTGTTGTTGTTGTTGTTGTTGTACACATTATATATTTCTCTAATAGTCTCATAACGAAATATAAAAATTTATTGAAGATTTCTGCCTTATGTTTGGCTGTTGATTGTTGAATTTCATGCGTTCATTAAGGTTTGAATAGAACATGTCACACAAAGCAAACATAAGGAATGATAAAATGATGGTTTTGCATGCAATAAGAAAGTGAATTTGCTTTTCGTGAAAGCAAAAATGCTTATTTCAGAATTTTTAATATTTATTCAGCAGTCTAACATGCCGTGCGTTACAATCATGTCTTGTTTTGTACATGTATGAACTTTTTAGCATATGCTGAAAATTGATTTTATATGATGAAAATAGATTTAAAAGGAGCGTCATTTGCCTAGTGGTTAAGATCGTTAACCACTTGCCCCTTACCGCGGTGGATGAGAATTCCGACAAGGTCTTTAGATTCTTTCATGTGAGAAAGCTAGCCAGCTAGTTTACGAAATGTCGGTGGTTCTACAAAGGGTCTCGGCCGGTAAATACGCTAAAAACAACTTTCAAAGTCATCATATTACATATAAAAACAACAAGATGCGATAAATACACTTTAATTATGACCCATCAAACTAAAGATGACTTAAATTGGGCCGCTTCAAAATTCAAAATAACTACTTTCTAGAACGGGTTGGGTTTAATTCCGTATCGAGGTGAGACCTTAGGCGCACGTCCGTGCTTAGGGCGCACGAGGGATTCCTCAACAAGCTGGAAAGTCGCCAAATGATCTATAATGTGCTAGTGCGACGTAAAACGCTAACACCACCTCACCCCTCCCGTCGAGAAAATAGAAACAAACAAAATGAGAACAATCATAGAAACAAATTATAAGACACGTTTATGTTTGGTTGGTGCACCGTCAAATTTGTAAATGTATGCAAATGCTGTGTTTTGATGTATTTTACAGCTTTTATAGGGACTCAGATATATACCTTAAAAGTTCATTATTTACCCCCCCCCCTTTTTCGTTGTTGTTATTGTTGTTGTTGTTTGTTTTGTGAAATGTGATAGCGGTGTAAATGGTACGCAGTCTTGTCCCATAAGACAACAAGAAATGTTCTCTAGTCAGAGAGGCACTAAACAAGAACCGACGAACTAACTACGTAAATGATCAAATCCAAAAATTGTTGTTGATTTTACACTGTCACTACCATAAATTAAGCTAATTATATGTAACAATCATATGCATGTAACGATCATTTTGTTTCTAGTGAAGAGATGATTTCTAGACATCAAATGTATCACATAAATATATCCACTTCAACAGTTTTGACATTGGACTTATTACTCATAAATGTTATATATCTCATGAATGTGAGCAATAAGTAAAAATTAAGCATATACAAATTATGTTTTCATATTTTCAGGTTACAAGCAGTAAACGTAAGGTCGCAAAACAGATAGAAAGAGCTTTATCATGTAAAGAAAGAGAGAGAACATAAACATGTCACATGAACAGGATAAAACTGCAGCTGATAGGGAAGACAGTTTCCTTCAAATAACAATGCAGGTGAAAGAGTTAAACTTAAAAGTAAATCTGACTTATGGGGAGGATCAGATTCAAGATAATGAAATGGACGGCATGTTACAGTTAATGTTTATTTTCTGGGGAGTTATTATACCAATTATCGGAGTCATTGGTCTTGTAGGGAACATACTTACTGGAATCATTTTATTCCGACGAGAAATGCGATCTACGACGGTATATTTCTTGCGTACGTTAGTCATCACAGATACTGGAATTATAATTGGTGCAATAATGGGAGTTTCTGTGATCTCTATAACTCAACTCAATCAACATGAATGGTTGTTTAATCACGTCATTTACCCGCATATCTTCACTCCTACAAACTACTTTGTGATGGCTCTACAAACATTAAATGTTTGGGCAACTGTAGCAGTGTCAGTTGAACGTTACATAGCAATCTGTTTTCCATTTAAATCTATAAATATATGTAACAAACGTAACGCATATATCATTATTGGCGTAACAACTGTTTTTTCGACCGCTTATAACATTCCAAGATGTTTTGCCACGGGATATACTGTATGTGGAGATAATTGTTTTATGATTATAACAACAGATTTTGGTCAATCATATTTTTATACAATAATTTATAGTGGATGGCTGTATACAATTATTATATATGTAATACCCCTTCTTATTCTAGGAATCTTAAATGTTTTACTTATTCTTGAATTGATGCGCATGCGTCAAAGAAGATGTTTGACGAACACAAAAGAAAACACAGAATTTAATATGAGTATAGTACTTGTTATAATTGTAGTGGTGTTCATTATTTGTCAAACTCCTGGATTAGTGGCACAGTTCCATTTTCTAGATACAGTGTTCTTAATGAAATGGACATGTGTAAGTAACACATTATTTGTGTTAAATTCGTCTTTAAATTTTCTCATCTACACAGCTGTTGGGAAAAAATTTAGAACATTACTTTTAAAAATGGCTAAGAATTGTTTATGTAGAAATTTATACGTGGATGTTTCGAACACTGACAGAGAGCTGACTACTTTAACAACAATGAAGGACACATACGGCACGGGAGTAAAACTCGATGAATTATCCGCTCTTAACAAACCTGATACCTAACTTGATTTGTCCAATTTGTAAATGCATGTATTGTACTGTTATTTTCATTTGCAAATAAACAAATTTACACATATGTTTTGTTTTCTACAGAAAATTATTAAATTTTATATCCTCGCATGTAAATAAAAAGGACATTTTACTTTCCGTGAAAACGATGAGTGAATATTGTACTACAAAGCATTTAACAAAAGATTGACAATGGTAATTCTAATTAAATTTCAATTTGTATTTTAAATTTCCCCTGTCAACGGTTGCACTTCGAAAGCTATTTGTGATTGATATTTTATTATAGTTTTCAGGAGATATCTTTATTAAATGATACCAAACAATATTTTAAATGCCAGAATTTCTAGAAAAGTAATTGCAGTTAAAATAAATAAACAAATATCATTATAATGCGACGAAATCAAGTTTGTTGAGAACTGAGTACCGCTCAAGCCGGTGCGAGGGGGCGTGAGGGATGTTGCACGTATTCATTATCCCTTATGTACAGACTCAATCAAACCGAGTCTGCAATTCTCTTGTAATTTTGTTCTGATTAATACTGCCGAGGGATCACTTTGTTTCCAGATTTTTTTTTTCAACTTTTATTTTTTTACAGAAGCATCAATTGCGATGGTGTATATTGTGAGCATTTTGATTAAAATAATTTTAATTTAAAGATGGCCTTTAAATTAATTTTTAAAAAACGCCTTTTATAAGATGTTCTATTGCTGAAATACAAATTTGCTTTGTAACAGTTTCTTCTTACTTGAAATGTTGAATACGTATTTTACTATCCTACCTATTATCGGTTTCTTCATTTTGACGTTTATGAATAAGATTTGAATTACACAAAGCATTAATGCGGAAAATATGCAGATTCAATCCCAACTGGTGATGATTATTTTCACTATATTATCTTTATCTTCCTTGTTTAAGCATATTAAACTATTCATATTTTCCTGTATAGATATAGAGGATATTCAAGTTTTTTCTATAAATACATGATTTATTTTCATCGAGTGGTATGAAAATAAATATTTCATGAGTGGCGGTAGCCACGAATGAAATATGGTAATTTTCATGCCACAAGATGAAAATAAATCATGTATTTAT
The DNA here is from genome assembly GCF_026571515.1 of Ruditapes philippinarum. Classification (NCBI taxonomy): domain Eukaryota; kingdom Metazoa; phylum Mollusca; class Bivalvia; order Venerida; family Veneridae; genus Ruditapes; species Ruditapes philippinarum. Next base: position 140,198 of record NW_026859050.1, on the reverse strand, counting down.
AGAAAAAACTTGAATTTTCTGTTTATTATGTACATTTTTCTCTTTTTTGCGATAAAATTTGAAAAACTTTCCCTTAAATTTTGTGTACTGGTAGAATTTAAAAGAAAGTAGTCCGGCAAGACACCAGTGAAAATACGGAAAATATGTTTCACTGCAGTGAAAAATAAATTTTTACAGTGAAAATACGGAAAATGAAAATACGCATTTTATTTCATCAATATTTCTCAATATTTCATTTATAAGTATATAATAAATAACAGATATTTTAAAATTGAGTTTCCAATTCATTTCTATCACAGTACCTGAGGTTACTTGTAATTTATTAACTACCGATGTCGAAGCATCATGCTAAACCATGTAAATTGGTTAAGATATATAATTACAAACTGATAGACATACTGCAGGGTTAACAATCCGTTTATATCACAGTAAATTGATACATCATAGTTTTGGACATTCCCGGTACACAAAGTCTAAAAGCAGCCGCTGAACTTTTTGTGAACCTAATCAATTATCACAAATGTGTAGGAATTACGTTTTTATAATTTAAACTATTGGCATTTTTTATCATGTTCAGATAAATCTTTCAAGTGCAAGAAGTTTATATTAGATGTATGCAAGTATTTCTATATACAAATATTATAACATCCCAATTAAGAACAACCTTTAATGTCATTTATTAATTAAAAGACGACACTTCAGCATAAACATTCTAGAAATATGCACGTGCTTTTAATATCATTATCATCAATGGTAGGATACTACGTCATCGCGCACCTGCTGAATGCTCCCACTTGGGCCATTTTTTCGTCGACTCGAAGGTAATATACAATTTTATAATAATAAAACGTAAGAGTTTCAACAAATCATGTAGCGCACCAAAGAATGGCTATAGTACTTGAGATAATTGTAAAAAAAGTTTATAGATTCATTGCCTGGTTTAGGCCTGAAAACGGGAGAAGTGTTTTTCTCTGAATGCTTCCACTCGGACTTTTCCCGAAACATATATGAAATAAGGTTATAAACCTTCTTGAAAATTATTTTTAACTTACCGGAACATAAACCGAGTCATGTTTACCCGTTATTCTAGATAAGTTTCAAATATTTATATTCAGAAGTTAGATTTTCTTAATCCATTTTATAAAAATGGAAAATGCTCCCACTCGGACTCAACTTCAGAGATGCTCCCACTCGGACCTAAATATTTTACAAATTTTGAAAGCATATTGCTGTGTTAAGAGATTATTATTTTTCAAAATATCTTTATATTCAAGTTCATGTATTCATATAATCAATTAGAATTCAATGGAACAGCATTTTTAAAATACGATACTAATATTTAGATCACTAAAGTTGTGACATGTTTTTTTCATAACAGCCTCATAGATATGTTTTCTTAGAGGATCAGTTATCGGCCTAAAAATAAGAAAAAAAGGTTGTGTTGAAACAGTTTCTCGTTTAATAGAGTCGCTGAAATAAGAAACAAATTGATTATACATCTTAAAAATATAATAACGTTTTGTTTTGCAGAAAGTATTTGTGTTTGTGATCGGTATGGGAAAAGGTATAAGCGACAAATGCGACCTAAGGAAGCACATGGCAGGACATCTTGGCACGGCATAACTGGAGCAAATATTTTAGATACCAACTGTGGATATATCTCAGTGAGGAAGAATACTCTAGAAAACACAAGAATAATAGCTCTTTGAAATAATTGTCTTTTGTTCTGTTTTTGCGTTAATTTTTGGACAATGTGTCATAAAAGATCAATTTATCTGAATCTTCACTGGAGGATAGATTTAACGCAAACAAGAATGACAACTCTCCAGTTTTGGAGTAATTGCTCTTTGTTTTCACTATGATTAGTTTGCAAGGACCATACCTCTAAAGGTATTTGAGATATAAACTTGAACTTTCATATTGAACATGACATGTTTAATAGAAGTTAATAGCAGAGCATAAGGATCATAAGTGTTCACTTAATGCTACTTTGTTCTTGTTTTCTTTGTGTTTTTTTTTCTTGGGAGTCTTATTTTCGTCATGATTTATTATGTCTAGGCTATAACTTTTCATTAATTTTCACGAGTGTCATTACTTGGATTTTACATGTTTGTAAATGAAATGTATTACCTCCTTTTCTGTCGGGGGGGATTTTACTATCTGTGATTCCTTCTTGTATGATTGTTATTACTTTAACATCATTTTAAATATCCTGAAATCAATTTTCTATGATTTTATATCATGAATATAATGCTCAAATGAAGATTTATCAATATTGTATGTTCCAAAAAGCATTATTTGTAAAGATAATACGGAATTTACATTTCATAAAGGGAGGTAATTAGAAATATATTTTCTATTAAGTGTAAGTTGAATTCTTCAACAAGAAATGAATGCTATTATGTATATTTTAATGATTACATATAATGTGGACAAGCATTTGCAGTACGTATTTTACATATTCCTTAATGTTTGAAAATTGTTTTAGTAGCATGATTATATACATATTTGTAAAATTTCAATTGGTAACAACCTGAAATATAACTTATAGGGTCTTTAATTACCAAGATATGGTAAAGACTGTGATAAAGGAATAACTGTAATCTTTGTTTTCTTATTTATTTATTTTGTTACTTTAGGTAAAAATACGTACAAATGATAACTTTCATACTTAAAATTGTCAAAGTTGTCAATAATTGTGATGCATGCTTTATGTGCCAAGGTATTGCAGTACGTACATTGACTTTTTAACCAGTTCATGAAAAATATGATTTACATGTTGTTCTTAAATAAACTATTCAAATCAACCGATAGATATTGACTTCTTTATGTTCATTAACGTACGATTGTTGTACCATATTGTTTTAAAATCTAAATCACAAGTTTAGCAAACACGCAAATCATTGGGTTTTAAATTATTAACAAGATATAAAAATCAGCAATTATTGAATAAATACAGTCCACTTATATGTGTCCGAGTCCAACAGAATCTTAATCCAGTATGGTACTAAACAATGTATAATGACTTCTTTATAAAACGCCACCATTTTTTAACATCTAAACAAAACTTTATTCTTGAGATTCAAACTGTCCATTTTAAGTCTTATAGTCCTAGCTTCGTTGTTGGAAATAATTTTGAATCATCTCTTCGGATCCAACATAAGCCAAGTGCACCTTTTTGTAAACTGATCCTGTCAGTTGAAACTTTCCCATGGCACCTTGTTCCTGTCCAACGACGACATTCTTCAGAATCAGAGAAGTGATCTTGGTAAAAAGAGGAAAAAGTAAATGTCACAGTAGTTATGGACAAAATGGTGTAAAAATTGTTAGAATAATCCATAAAAGCTTAACACAGTAATGTGCTTTCAAAATATATATATTTGGGTCCGAGTGGGAGCATCTCTGAAATCGAGTCCGAGTGGGAGCATTTTCCATTTTTATAAAAACAACTTTAAAAAACTGACTTTTGAATAGAAATATTTGAAACTAATCTCTAAAAATGTGTAAACATGGCTCGGTTTATATTCCGGTACGTTAAAAAATATTTCAAGAAGGTTTACAACCTTATTTCATATATGTTTCGGGAAAAGTTCGAGTGGGAGCATTCAGAGAAAAACACTTATCCCGTTTTCAGGCCTTAACCAGGCAATGAATCTATAAACTTTTTTTACAATTATCTCAAGTACTATAGCCATTCTTTGGTGCGCTACATGATTTTTTGAAACTCTTACGTTTTCTTATAATAAAATTGTATTTTACCTTCGAGTCGACGAAAATATGGTCCAAGTGGGAGCATTCAGCAGGTGCGCGATGACGTAGTATCCTACCATTGATCATATGCCTTGATATATACAAATAAGAAAAAAATAAGTTCTATTCTGTGCTAAAAAGGGATTAATTATCATAATGAAAGTAAATATACTTTTAAATTATTTGTCAATTCAAATACAGTTTTGTGCAAGGTAACACAATATGAGAATAAAGCATTTGACGTTATTTAGATATTTTTAATTAATATGTAAATCATTTCTAGATCGTTATTTTGAAGTAAAGAAAATATATGAAACCGTGATATGAAAAGTGATAGTAATTTACTAATGCATATCATCTGATTTATATAGTTGCTAACCCTAACCTAACATATACATTCTGCATGTTCTATTTATCTTCTTTCTTATCAACGTGCACTGTAATTTGAAATATGGTGGTCGATGCATTGTAAATGCAAGAAGTTAAAGTGTTTATATCAAATGTGTTGGATGAACTTAATAAGCAATATCCGATAGTTATTGAAGAAGGAAAGCTAATTTCCTGGGAAATCATTGAATTATATAGCGCTAATATAGATATTCCATTGCCAAGTCCAGTCAATGAACATATAGTATAAAACAAAAAGCATTGAAGATCCCTTATGTTACTCACTAATGGTAAATACACAGTCATGTATTCATAACATTTATTACTTAACGATATATCAGGGTCTTTCATAGAATATTCTGAACAAGCAATATGCCTTTCAACAGATATGGCTTTAAAAACATTATTTTCCGAAATAATTATCCTTTTTTCACAAGTTTAAAAATTTTTAAGGAACATCATTCGTAAGATTTTTCTTTTCTGCTCTTGTAATTAATTTTCGCCCTTGTCTTGAACACTTACATAATTTTCGTATAACAAGTATGATACACAAGATCAAAGGCGGCGTTCAATGAACGCAACCCCCCATATGCAACAAATTATACCGAGTTACATCGAGACGTGTTTAATTATAGCGAGAAGGGTTTACATGGCGCGTTTCCAGACCATTCTATTTGAAAGACCTGGAAACATCTATTTTCTATTTTATCACCCATGATATAATATTGTACATATTCTAATTTATTTAAATAATTTAAATTCTCAACCATCTAATTGTCTAAGTATGCGCTGACTGACATGTACATCTTTGTAGCAGATTGTATTGAAACGTTTGTGATAACGTGATTGATTATTTAGCATGTTTATTTAGTCAACATATGTAAGTAAATTGAAGTGAAATCGTTAAATTTCCTTTGTTTGTGTTTGATTGTCGCAGACAGATAACAAACATATGGCATGATATATTCCGTCTCTATTTAAATGTTCTTGTTAATAAACTTTTCGGAAGAGAATAATTCAAACTAAACAACATTCAAAACATGCTTGCACATAGATAAAGCATTTCAATAAGCTGCGCCTATTTTGTGGCCTGTGTGCAAAAGGACTGGACGTCGCACATAATGCACACTATTATCTGTTTTTTACAGTCTATTCTTTGTTTGTGAGGATGATGGCGGTTGTGAATGTTATTAGCGTATTCTTGTTTCTGCCTATTGTTATTGTTATCCAAAACTAACAAAATATTTTCGACCTTATTTCGCCAAAAGATCTTCTGGACATTGTTTTATTCAGCAATAATGATAAAATTTCACTTTGTTCTATTGTTTGTGTTTTGTATTTTCTACTTCCCAAGTTTGTTGCAATTAAAATATGTTTGTGCAGCAGTTAATAAGGATCAGATCAAATATGTCATTGGCGTACCTGAACTAAACACATAATCTAGACTATGTTGCTTAATATACTTTGCTCACATACAGTACTATGTAAATGATTTCACAGGTTAGTTTTCTGTGTATATTTAAGATATTATTAATGATATGATCAGTAAATGAAAGAAAAAAAGCAGCCTTATTTACACGGGAATGTATCGTGATTTTTGTATATTTTCATTTATTTTATTTCGTATTTAATACATATACAAAAATTTACAGTTTTTTTTCAAGATAACGTTGTTAGACGCCGCTTGCATGCGGCGTCTAGTAGATATGCATTTTTCCATACAGCAATGGGGAAAATTTTATTCTTGATTTCCTCTATTTTTTATAGTTTTAACAAAATCACACTTTTTTTCAAATTTTCTAATAAAAAATAGCTTTTCTGATGTACAGCATGTCACAGAGCTTTAAGGGATTAGAATAAACGTTTAACTGAAGTGATAGTTCCATGTTTTAAAATCATATTCTTTTTATCATTATCTAATTTTATCTACATAATAAATAACGTGCCAATGAGCCAGTTCTAAATTTTAACCGTTGAGAGAGGTAACGACTGAGGCAGTATCACTTATTTCATTTGCTCCGGCTCTGTTGAAGTTTGGCTCCGCTTTAAATGGTCGCCAAATTTAATATGGTGTACAGTAACTATGCTTGCATGACGGGGCGGAAGACAACTTTGATTAATATCACTTGTCGAATTTTTAAATTACAAGTTACAAAGCCTAAACCACGCCCACTATCAGAGAAGCGGTTCTCCCTCAACCTTTAAGAAAGTACACCGGTTACGCTAAGACCTGTAAGGTGAGATCACTGCAGAACAGTTCGTCCTCAAAATCATTCGAACATTATGCAATATTTAAAGGCACATATTGTCTTGAATTTATTTTAAGTATACCAATCATTTCAATTTTACTTGTTTTCCAATTTATTTTGCTTCAACCAGACGTTTCAATCTTTGTCGCAACAGACAAACATTAAAGAATTTTCAGACATGGCATTACTTTGTGAATTTAAGCATAATGTTCTACTTTTTCTCAAAAATATGCAACTTAATCATTAAACAACGAGCACATACCAAGAGCATGGAGAAAAAATTGATTTGTGCTTCGGATATTCAACTGTAATAGAGAACGATTTTCATTGCTGATTGACTGTTTACATCACATGGCGTCAACATGTAACTTGTTTTTTTTTAATGTTGGTTTTATTGAAATATATCAAAACTAAAAATGTTGATATTAAAATATTCTAACACTTGACTAGTAAAATAAAGTCTTTAAAACAAGCAAAGACGTCGCAGTAACAAATTACATTTTTATCCATTTCTTATTTTGAATTTCAATATATCATGCTGCTGTGTCGCAGCTGTTATTTAAATTGATAGAGATAAATAACAGATAGTGTAATCATGGAAAAGTGATACGAAATAAGATATGAATTAGCTGATTTATTTCATGGAGATGATAATATACAGTGAGCGAGTGGAGGGGGTAATTCGTATTCCTGGGTAGTTTCGATTATATCTATCCTCATTTCTATAAACTAATTTTGTTAACAGATACAAACGCCCAAAATGTGTAATATAAAAGTGTTTTTTTTTTATTCTCATATGATGAATGATGTTGTTTTTTTTGTTGTTGTTTTTTTGTGTTTTTTTAGGGGGGGGGGGGTAAGAAAAACATTGATACGTGTATTTATATTTATTTAATTCTTCAGATGAAACGACTGAACTGAATTCTTCATTCACACATCGATTATTTCGTTACATTTTCAAAGCCTTTAAACTGTATTGTTTCTTATCTTGCTATTAGTCCATCTTAATTCCAATTAACAATTTTCGTACAATCTTAAAACAAATTTCGTGATTGTTTCGGGCATTGTAACGTTTTTAGTACGTAGCATACATTAATTATTGATACCAGGTCTGCGTATCATATCACATATCATACACTTTAATATAAATAAAATTATAGCATCATTTATTTCACAGAGAACCCACTATTTACTAATTGGATTCAAAATGATAAATGAGTCAGAAATGAGCCGTGAAAAAATAATCTAGACATACGAAATATACAGTTATGTACTCCCATTCCGTCTTCACTTACTTGAGATCAAACAAAATTAATGTAATAAACAGAGTTTCAGTACGTCAGTTATATTTTTAGCTCGTCTATTCGATAAGACTAAGTAGAGCTGTTGTAGTCACCCGAGGGTCGGCGCCGGCGTCGGCGTTGGCCTCCGCGTCGGCGTAACCACTTATGTTTAAGTTTTTGTAATACCTTAAATATTTTCAAAGTCCATTGACATATGGGTTTGAAACTTTGTACACTTGTTCACCATCATGACCCCAACCTGAAGACAGGAAAAGGTAACTGTATCAAGCATTTAGACAGAATTGTGCCTCTTTTTCGACTAAGAATTAATGTTCAAGTTTTCATACCACCCCAGATTATTGTCATATTCTTTTAACATCTGGATTTGAAACAAGTTGAAATTTTATACTCTTCTTTGGGAGCGTAATAGGACTCTCTCCAAGGCCTAAAACAGTAACATGGATTTAAAGAAAACATTTGCCCTTTTGTAAACTTTAAAATTTTACATTATCAAGGCTCTTTTTCTATCAAGCACTTAGAATAGTCGAGCGTTGCTGTCCTACCGACAGCTCTTGTATTTAATAGGTCTACTTTCAGCATCAAAGTTCGTAAAGTAAAAATAATATAAATACTTTATAACGATTTATAAATAATACATATTTTTTGGGTCGAGGTCAACCACGACTTAGTGGAAGGTACCAATAAATATGGTTGTAAAACATTTTCGCCTTTTTTGAGGTGATAGGATGGCTTCCATATCATATGTTTTTTTGTTGTTGTTTTTTTTTGTTGTTGTTTTTTTTTTTGGGGGGGGGGGACTAAATCTCATTCTAAATGAACCCGTGAAGCAATATTTGCAATTCCTTACTGAACTCGTACGTTTCTAGAGCCTTTTTCATCGTCAAAATATCCAACCAGTCACGCCTGTATCTTAAATTTGCTTTCCTTCTTTATATTCACATAAATATGATGTCAGTCTTGTTAACGTAGATTTTACGAAAGCAAATTTTAGGTGATTTTTTACGTCAAAACTTACGAAATGCCCACGTACCCAAATGTTTAGTAAACGCCTTAAAAATCAGACGTAAGTTAAAACTTAAATCTTAAACGTTAGTAAAACGGAAAAACTCTTTTCCTAGGAAAATGTTGAAAGCTAAATCAGTATATTAACAGTAAATAAATACAAAATCAAAATGTAATCGTAAAACTGTCAATATGATTCAGATATAATAGATTAATTAATTAATTTGTAATAATATCATTGGCTATGAATACATAGATTATGTTTTATATCAACTTAACTTGTAGCTACTAATAATTTACTATTTCACTTCAGCTTAATTTCCTTGTTTTGCAAGACGTCATTTGTTTCCTACGCAAAAGTGAGTAGTAGATAAGAAAATTATGAACAAGCGAACAGTATCTTCTATGTCATTATTGAACATTCATTTATTGTAAATAGTACTAATTTTAATGACAATTATAAATAATCTTCAAATTTCCTTCCTTGTTATCAAAAAACTATGAAACATTATAAACTTACTAAGAAGTTTTGTTATCCTGTATAATAAAACAAAACCTCCTCATTCGTTTCATATTAGGCTGCCTAGCTAACTTCATTTGATTTTCTTAGTTATCATAATGCACGGGAGCACCTGAGGCCTTCCTCCACTACTAAAGCTTACAAATCGTCATATGACCTTTACAAAGTCTCGGTTTGACCTAAAATCAATAAAACAAAACTAACAATAAATATTGCAGTTCATTTATTGTATCTTGTCAATACATGCCGAGGACTTCGGCAGTATCTACACGTCATCAAGGTTTGATAAACAAACATCCAATGTTCTTTAATGGTAGTCCAATTAATTAGACTTAGCGCAGTATTTCTGCAATATATATAAAATAAATTTTGGATGTTGTGTTCGTCATTTTTAGGATGAATATGCAATAGCCACACATGACATGTTTGTGTTATTTTTTTTTATCTGACATTATTTCATTTCTGTCGGATATAATGTAGGGTAAAACTACTTAATAGATACACTGAACAACCAATGCTTTGTTAGAAAAACTTCGTTGTAGACGTATGAAACTATAATATATATAGCTTATAACATAACAAGAAACAAATACGCTTGCTCGAGAAAATACCTCGCTAAATGAACATTTTACAGGTTTGTTACAGGAGGATATAAGTTTTTATATTGTAACAAAGAACCATGCAACATTTTGCATGACATCTTTAAAAATGTACTTGCTTGTTCAGTAACAAAAATGACCTAGTATGAAAATAAAATTAAATAGTATATTTATTACATTTACAAAGCAGTCAATTTTGTAACATAATTCGAAGGAATAAACATGCGATTTCAACTTACAATTACCATCTGTTACTTATTGAAAATGTTAATTTCGATTGGTACATTCATTTTCTTTTTGAATTATTGACAGATGCTGTGACAGACCTTTTATCATCATGTGATTTCATATATATTTTTAAACATGAAATAGGAAATTCAAAACGGAAGACATCAAATCTTCCGCACATGTTCATATTGGTTTATATGTAAATTCACATGTGTCTTCCTTTGTAAATAATGACAGCTGAAGACTGTTCATATTGACTTTTATAGGAGCCGTTAAGCATTGAAAATAAAAGAACATTCATTCACATTATCATTATTTCTTTCCGAAATCAGCTTGGGAACATACTCATATTTCACGATTATAAACAAAAAAAAATGTAAATCGGTTTGGTACATTTACTAGACAGAAAATAGTTACATTACTTTTCGAAATTTGTAATGAATCACAAATCCGCTATTTATTCATTTTTCAATCCGATTTTTTTACATGAATTTAAATTATGGTCCAAAAATCTGGAAACAAAGTGATCCCTCGGAAGCATTAATCACAACAAAATTACATAAGAATTGCAGACTCGGTTTGATTGAGTCTGTACATGAGGGATAATGAATAGGTGCAACATCTCTCACGCCCCCTTAGCACCGGCTTGAGCGGTACTCAATTCTCAATACTTAATAGTGCTGGCATCAATGATCCCGAAGGACCAGAAAAATATAACAACACTGAAGTGAATGTACGAGGCAACTTTTTACGGCTGCCAAAACTAAATGCCAAACCCACTTACATAAAACATAAACCTTTTTTATTTCATGTGTGATAATTAAAAATAAATTTACAATTCCTGCCAATTATGGTCATAGTTATATATATGACGTCATATTATATAAAAAACAATACAGGTCTTAGCGGTGATCATCGGCTATTTAACAATAGTCCGGAGTTTCGATACGCAGGACTTAACCACAAAGGTCGAAGGCTATTATCTTTATTATCATTGTACTTGAATTATCCTGATCTATGATATCGAATACGTGAGTAATTCATGGTATTAAAATATTGTTTAAAATGAGTCTCTAGCTCAATAAAATAGACATGTCTTCATCTATATACATGTACTAATATTCCGACAGGAAAAAAAATGAGTCATACTTTAGCATTTTATTTATATATTTTATTTTTTTACTATAGTCACATTTATATACACAGTATAAAATTAAATAAATAAAGCACATCATTTTATATAGTACATTGCCAACCTTAAAACGATTTATAAGGGATTTTTATCCATACAACGTGCACTGATATCACAGAAAACAGAAATACCACAATACTTGTTTTCTCTTTGATATAACAGAAACGTCAATATACATAACTTTCCACATATATTTGATAAAAATAAATATATTAAATATATTTGTTTTCCCATAGATTAAACGCGTTTACAATTGCGGTGTTAAATGACTACGGCAAAATGCTTTATCCGATCAAAACACAAGGAAACATTTGGAAAGAACTAAACATTGGCTTTATCATAAAAACAATTTACCAGTGGAATACTGTAAAATACTAGGACAAAAGTGTTCAAAAAAGAATTACTACAATCCATTATATATGAGACAGCGGTTTTATCGTTACTTATGATATAAAACAAGTTTTCTTTTAATTTAAGATATTTTAACAGGATTTGACACTTATAATTGAAATGTCTATATCCGAGAACATGTGTCCCTACTTGTCAATATCAGGTAAATTATCAACACCATTGTAAGACACCTCTTAATTAAGACCTATTCTAAACAATTCTAACATAATGTTCTATTTCAAAATTAGATTTAAAAATTGTGTATGTAGGAAGTTTATTACCACTTGGACCTTTATCATGTTTGTAATCTGAAATTAGTAAAAATATTTGTTGTTGTTGTTGTTGTTACTGTTGTTTGTCTTCTAACATAATCTGCTTTATGTGCGACTATAAATGAAACATTTTTATTAATCTTTATTATAATAAGCACGCTAAAGCACAATTTTGTTGAACATGATATGTTTCTTAAATAATATATTATTTTCGAGAATTCGTAAACCGATTTGAATGATTATATTGTGAAATATTTATAAAATAAAAAGCCTTCGCATGTCTGTCTTACTTAATACAAATCAGATCAGTAAATGAAGTTAATTCATTTACAAAACTAGTTACCTTTTACGAGAAAATCCACGCCATATTCACATAAATCTTGATCGGACTAGCACTAGTTATGTCTTAACGACGGTTAATTACTAACAGTAGACGGTTAAATTATCACTAGCATTGATTTCAATCATCTTCATATATATTTAAACATGTATAGATTATTTGAAGATGTACACAAGAATTTAAACATATTTAAATGAATTTAAACATGTTTAGATATATTTTAATCATGTATAAACACGTTGTTTTAAATCTTGCTCTGTTCAGATATACAATTACTACGCTTGAGAAATGAAGGATTCATTAATTTTGCTTGTATTTCAAATTAAGTTGAGGCATTTTTGTAACATGAACGAGTATTTCCAGTTAATAAATTAATAAAGTAATTAGCACTCAAGAATTGCAACATGTTTAAATATATCAGAATATAATTAAACCTAATAAAACTGTTTCTACTATAAGGTTTCATCTTTGTTATACAAAGTACAATTAGAGAAACAAGGAATCCCTAAAGGAAGTCCAAAATGTTTTAGACTGGGTTTGCCTGAGCCTGTTCCTGGACAATACTGTCAAGTGAAAACTACCGTATACACCCGCTTGCACCGGCTTAAGCAAAATTCATCATTTTAGAAACTTCCGCAAATGTGTTCATACGGCGGTTATAATGGAACCTTCGAATGGACACGTTAGTGCCATTTAATGAAAAGCGGAATATGGTCCCCAAATAAAAAACAGCGTTGCCAAAACCGAGAAAACATTGAACGGCACTAAACAAAATGGATTTTGTAAAGGGATCAGAGGTTATGAAGCCTGAATATCATAGAAAAGGGGTCAAAAGACATATCCAAAATAGCAGGCAACATGTCGTGCAGAGCAATATGTAAGGATAGGAAATATAGCATCTCTGATTGACCGTAATGCCTCGACACGGCACAAACAAAGCTGATGTGGCGATAAATAAGAGGAAATAGGAATCCCTAAATCCATCACGTTTTCACTGCAAATGCCGCTATGATTATATATGGCATAAAGTGTTCTTACGATGGTATGATATTTGTAGTTTGCATAAAAGTAAACTGTCGTTTAGCATCATTTAAGTAAAATATGATAAACAAGATCAACAAGGAAAGGCGGCGTTCAATGAACGTAACCCCCATACGACCCAGCGGCAAGGAGCCCAGGCGGACTCCAAATAAAAACAGGACAGGGCACAAGACAGAGCACGGACAGGTTAATCACTAAAATGATACATAATTATAAATTATAAAATAATAATTAAGTCTCCATTTATATATGAAAGAAACTTTGCAAGAATATTATGCTTACTTCGAATAACTACTAGTATTACTAGTTATCATGCAATAAATTGTCAGACATATTATCCAATATTGAAGTAGAATATATCAGACATAATAATAATAAACACTCTAACATACATTATATAAACCGACATGTAATGAGAAACGTAACAGAATTAAGAAGTATTAACCAAGAAATGCCTAATCTAAGATGGACATTTATATTGAATGATTACGTAATCGTTATTGAAGAGGAGTAATTCGTCATTTAAGCTATAGACATACTTTCATTTTTCTAATAACTCTTTTCGTCTTTACAAATTACAGTAACTGATCTTGTCAGATTATTAGATGTTAATTTTGTCTGTGTCTATCAACGACAAGCATATTACACATTTACTAGCTTTTATGGTTGCACTTTCCTCAATTACACTCTAAATACAACTTATAATAAGTTTCTGTAAGACATTTCAATATAGTATAACATAAGGAGAATATATACATATTGCAACATACACATTCGACTCTACATCAATGACTTTATTTAAAATACGGTCTACACTTGTTTCAAAAGATTTTATGAGATATTCATAAAATATTGTTGAAATGGCGAAAACTTATAAACAGTTATTGTTAAACAAGAATACCAGCACACAATCAGCGAGTTGTTATGATAAACATCCGATTGTAGAGGGAAATGGTTCTTTGTCTGATTGTATGCAAGTCAAAAAGGGAGGTTAAATATAAATGAAATTTAATTTTGATATGAAGTACAATGGTTATAGAAAACAATCAAAATAGTTATCTGAGTTTAATATCATATATCTCTAAAGTCAGTTAAACCAAGGGTGAAACGGAGATGGTTGTATATTTTGTCATAAATATTATCAATCAACTTCGCTGAAAACATGGATTTTTCAATAAATCGATTCACGGAATCAATATCTATTTTAAAATTCAGAAATAAAACATTAAATAAATGGAATGTTGTTATGCATGGAATAGATTCATTAAGTAAACACAGTTTGGTTGCTTAGATAAGTAAATACATTTCCATTTTAATAACAATTAATATTCAGACAATTTCCCGTTTAATAATGAAACCTTTACGTTAAATTGAAATATATTTCGTCATGTACATTACCAAAGTTAGGGAATTTCAGATACTGATCTTGGACTGATAACATCTCTTTCGTTTATAGTACTTTTTATTCCCGATTCTTTTATGTCTTTGATTAAAGCGTTTTTAAAAGAAGCCATCTCTTACAATTTAACCAGTTACCAGGAGCATGGACGGTGGCATTCCTTCTTGATTGCTGCATAGTCACCCTTAGGATAGTTTGCTTCAACTTGCTTGCTTTTTTAAATTAGTCTTTTGATGTATGTCTGTGACATGTAGGCTTTCATACCTCGGATTCAATTTCAAAACTATTTATTTTATTTGAAATATGTATCGATATATAGCAATGTTCTTTTTTCATTTATTTATAAACTCAAATTATATATATCACTGTAGTTTTTACAGAGGTTAGAATAAGGCGAGGGTATCACACATTTCCAACAGCAAAGAACATAGTTAATAAGCTGGTATTGGTTTTATTTTTTAGGGTTTACATTTGAAACAAAAGGGACAGACACTGTTATATATCAATACAGTTTTAAAGTCCCCATTGAAAGTGTTCTGAATAGGTAAGAAAAACCCAAACAATACCATAAGTAAAAGTCATTATAGTATATAAAACAAGGTAGTTACGAGGACGTAACTGTGGAGAGCTAAATCCGCTAAAAGAAAATTTCGAGAGGCCGTTCGGCCCAGACGATTATTTTTGCAGAAACATCCCATATATCCTAATAACTACATGTAGCTTGTTTCATAAACAATAACTATCGGCTGAGGCGATATCAAGGATTGTTGCTAAAATAGACTACTAAAAAGCTTGCTTGCAGAATTATTGAGAAAAATATTAATAAAAGTAAACGTTTAACGATCTATATATCTTTTAGATTTTTTCATAATACACTAAAATAGGAAGGCGCACTAATATTAGAACATATATTCTTCAGTTAAGCAAAACATATTAAGAATATGTCTTAATTGTAATAAATGTCTAAAAGTATGAGCTCTCTTTCATAAATTGAAATCATTCTAGTTTTATTTCTATCGTATTGGATTTCAACATAACTTGTCCTCCCCTGAGATACTTTATGTCAAAACAAACTGTTTAGTCTATCATCTTATAGCGTGCTTCGTAGATAGAGAAAATTCGTTATCACAGACAAGTAGTTCTTAAATATATTTCAAAAAATATTGCTTTAATACCTTCTATTTCAAAATGGAAAATGGCGTTTATTTGTTTCTCTGAAATTATTTTGCACCTTATGATCCTATCTGAATTCCAACATATAATCAATTCAAACACTTTTCCCATTTCTGTCTTTATTCTACTTCTGATAAACGTGACTTTGTAATTCCGAAACTTAATTTTATATAAGATGTAGAAATGCTGTCATATTAGAAATTATTTTGTTTTGACATTTCTAGCTAACATGATTTGACATTTCAGAGTTACGAAATAATTTGCAAGACTTATACCACACACCGTCCTTTGACATCATCATTTATGAGAGAAAAAAACAGGAAATGATAAGTTTGTATTATCATTCTTTTACTGTGTCTCTTCCAAAGGTGACTTGGAAAGTCTTGTTCGCTTGTTTATGTAACATACATTTTTTAAAACGCATGTAATGGGAAACGTAACAGAATGTAGAATTATTAACCAAGAAATGCCTAATGGACATTTATATTGTATGATTACGTAACCTTTATTGAAGAGGAGTAATTCGTCATTAAATGTATAGACATATTTACAGTTTTCTAATAACTCTTACCGTCATGACAAATTACAATAACTGATTTTGTCAGATTATAAGATCTAAGTTTTGTGTGTGTCTATCAATGCCAAGCAAATTACACATTAACGTTCCTTTATGGTTGCACTTTTATCAATTACACTCTAAAAACAACTTTTAATAAGTTTCAGTATTTCAATATAGTATAACATAAGGAGAATATATACATATGACAACACAAACGTATTTCATTCGACTCTCATCACTGACTTTATCTAAAATACGGTCTACACTTTTTCAAAAGATTTTATGAGATATTCATAAAATATTGTTGAAATGGCGAAAACTTTAACCACTTATTGTTAAACAAACCAGCACAAAATCAGTGAGTTGTTATGATAAACATCCGATTGTAGAGGGAATGCTTCTTTGTCTGATTGTATGCATGTCAAAAAGGCAGGTTAAATATAAATGAAAATTAATTTTGATATGAAGTTCAATGATTATAGAAAACAATCAAAATAGTTATTTGAGTTTAATATTATATATCTCCAAAGTCAGTAAAACCAAGGGTGAAACGGAGATGGCTGTGTATTTTGTCATATCATATTATCATCTATTTATCAACATCACTGAAATCATGTGTTTTTCAATAAATCGTTTCACGGAATCAATATCTATTTTAAAATTCACAAAAAAAAAACATTAAATAAATGGAACGTTATTATGCATGGAATATATATTCATAAGGTAAACATATTTTAGTCGCTTGGGTAGGTAAATACATTTCCATTGTAATAGCTTGAAATATTCAAACAATTTCCTTTTTAATAATATAAAAGTTTCGTTTAATTGAAATAGATTTCGTCACGTACATTACCAAAATAAGGAAATTTTAGAGACTGGTCTTGAACCGATAACATCTCTGTCGTTTATATTACCTTTTATTCCCGATACTTATTAAACCATATAACCACGCTGTCACTAGGAGTATGGACGGCGGTTTGCTTTCCCACTACCTCTAATGAACAGGTTGAATAAAATCGGGTCTGCAACATTTTCATTTCGCCTTTCGATCGCTCTTTAATGTATACATTGCTTATTTTATTGTAACATCAGTTCGTTTGTGTCATATGGAGGCTTTCAATCCGTACAGATATCCAAAGATGTTTTATTTCTGATCCTTGAAATATCGTTAAGCATGACTTAATGAATGTGTTTGTGGTATTTAGCTCTACCTTACCGATCATTTTCTTGTTGGGCGGTTCCAGCATTGCTACGTGATTACTGCATAGTCACCCTAATGATATTTTGCCTCAACTTGACTGCTTTTTTAACTAATCATTTGGCGTCTGTCTGTGACATGTAGGCTTCAAAACCTCGGTTTCAATTAAAGAACTATTTTATTCATTTGATAACTCTATTGCTATATAACAGTGCTCTTTTTTAAAATTGATTTATTTAGGAAAAAATCAATTGATACATAACAGTTGAGTTTTGTTGCACCTGTTATACATCAGTGTAGTTTTAACAGAGATTGGAATAGGACGGGGGTATCACACATTCCCAATAGCAAAGAACATAGATTAATTAGCTGGTATAGGTTCATTTTTCCTAGGGTTTACATTTGAATTAAACGGGACAGACACTGTTATATATCAATACACTTTTGAAATCCTCATTGAAAGTGTTCTGAATATAATATGTTAGTAAGAACACGGAAAAATTCCAAACAATACCATATGTAATAGTATTGAATATAAAACGAGGCAGTTACGACGATGTTACTGTGGCTTTGGCGACATCGAGGGATATTTCAGCTAAAAGAAAATGTCAAGAGGCCGTTCGGCCGAAACGATGTTTTATGCAGAAACATCCCCTATATCCTCTTTACTAACCTGTTTCATGTACAATAACTATCGGCTGATGCGATATGGAGGGATGTTTCTGCTAAAATAGTCTACTAAAAAGCTTGCTTGCAGAATTATTGAGAAAAATATTAAAGTAAACTTTTAAGTTTCTATATATCTTTTAGATTTTTTCATAATACACTAAAATAGGATGGCGCACTAATATAAGAAAATATATTTACTAGAAATAGCAATATTATACAGTTAAGCGAAAACGTATTAAAAATATGTCGTAATTATTGTAAAAGTATTAAGTATTCTTTAATAAATTAAAATCATTTTTTTTATTATTATTGTTTTGGATTTAAATATATAGAAGATATTTGTTTGTTTGTGTGTAAGATGAAATTTTATTTCATTGAGTGGGCTTTAAAAACAGTATTCTCTCGAGTGGCGTAGAACATGACGTTTATTTGTTTCACAGAAATTATTTTACACCTAATGATCCTATCAGAATTCAACCATATTATCAGTTGAAATTATACTTTTCCTATTTATGTTTTTATTCTACTTCTGATATACGTGCCTTTGTAATTCAGAAACTCATCTTTCTATAACCTGTAGATAAGTTGTGGAAGTCATATTAAAAGTTATAAGATTCTTTTAGCTAACATAATTTGACATTTCGGAGTTACGAAATAATTTGAAAGATAATGCTATACGTCTGTCCATTGACAACTTCATTTAAGAGAAAAAGGAAATGTTTTGTTCATCTGTGAACAATTTAATTATGATTTCTGATTTGATAAATACCGAGCACAAACATCGATACAGGAAGATAGAGTTTTAACACTGTACATAACTTATTTTCTTTTCAATTTAATTATTTTGTTTATTTTTAAAAGAGGAAATGTAACATTGTATTATATCATAATTATTAGTTTATAACACGCACGTATATGCAGAATAATATAGTCAGAATGCGATCCAGATGATTGAAGGCCAATTCTTTTCGTTTACTTCAAAAACCAAATCATAACAGAAAATGAACTATGAATAAGTATTATCTTTCATTCGAGGAGTGTCTTATAAAGACTATCCTGTTCGCGTGTGTAAGTAAAGTAATTTCCATGAAAATTAACAAAATGTTTGCAAGTTGCCTAGATTTGTATTTCTGCGAGAATGGAAATCCTACAGTTTTGATCCTTTCCTGGATGAAAGGTTCCCAGTACAAGTATAAATATCATAGAATTATATTGCAATGAGTGTAATAGTTTTTGCAATGAGTGTAATAGTTTTATACGTATACTTAACATATTCCTACACAGTTTTATTTGATGAAATATCAAATATCAAAACGTGAATGCACAATTGTTAACCTAATGAAATTATACCGTTAACAATGTGCATATTGTCTGTTATTAATGATGTACGAGAGCCATTTAAAATATAATGCAACTCATAATTTCCAAAGTTAACAAACCAGCATTTTCAAAATTGTCATGTGGATACTCCAATTAAAATGCAACTAGCGTGTAACGTGAAGCTAAGTCACATAAAATTACATCATCATAACAAAATGTTGTATGACATTACTTTTAGTCGTCATTGCCGTGGTAACGTCTCCGGATTTGCTTAGCTACATCAAAATTGAATGCCAACATGATAAAACAGCAAAAGAAATATAATCTAATGCTATGAAGCTTGCGGCCCGTCTGCATTATCATATTATCAAGTTACAAGATAATTTTTAAGAATGGCAGGGAAAGCGTTAAACGTGCCAACCGTGCAGGTAGAAGTGTAACAATAACTTTATAATCCACAGAAAGTTAAACTATAGCTTTTATACACTTAAATGTCAACGATACTATACTTAAGGACAATGAAAACGCACGCCCCCACTATATGCATTTTATTACATGAAAACAAAACACTAACGACTCCATTAGATATATATCATAACTTTATTACAAAACGCAAACTTAACAACTGGAAATAATGCAAAATGTTTAAAATCAACTGTACACCAGTAAATCGAAGAACCTAAGGTGAAAATCCCAAAATCACTCTTTTTCATCACAGTAATGCAAACTTAACAAAGGCAAAAACCAAAATGAAAATCCAAAACAGAGTCACTCATAAATGTCTATTCGTATTGTCACCGTCGGGATCTTTAGAAACGACAGTGTCCTCCATCAGCGTCTCTTACATATGAACATCGTCGCCTCATAGACCTTACGGTGCGGATAGTCGCCTGTGGAATCTGACGCCATTCGGCCTGTAGTGTAGTGCGAAAACGCTGGTGAAGGCCATAAAATGTAGACCGATGGACACCAAAACGGTTGGCGCTTTGTTTGTAAGATAGACCAGACTGAATCTATGCTAAATCTACCCAGCGATTATTTCTTTGTAGAACCATTGCATACAATTTACAAGCAAGTCTTCAGTAGTGTTTGTCATTTAGCACCTTTTATAGAGGAAAAGTGTGTATATGCAATCTCCATGCGAGCTTTAACGATTTCTTAAACTGACCATCGGCATAATTTAATATTCATTTTCATAATTGCTCATTTGTGTCTAACATTTCTAGAAAGGTATTAAAAACAAGGAAATAGTTAACAGTTTAAAAAAATTCATTTCATAAAGTAACCATGAATTGGTTCAATCTGTTTTCTGCTGTGATCTTATCATAATTAGCCAAAAGTGTTACTTTTGATTTTTCGGGTACTGTCTTTATTATGCAATAACTTCATTAAAATGTTATCATTTTTCATAACTTTGGTATCTAAATGACCGGAATGCATTCGGTTTTATTAAACCGTGAACAAATATTTAAAAGAAATATATTTTCCTTGTTAAAATGAAATTATCCCGACCGTGCGTTTTCATTGTCCTTAAGTATACTTTATAATGATTAAATTCGAATCCACGCAAGACTTTTGTCATATCTAATTATAATTCTTGATAGATTAAAATAAACTAAAATTGACAATGTTGCTTTTTTATCTTTTGTGTTTTTCCTGTCTTTATTTCTTGTTTAAAATCAATGATTTCCTTTATTTCTACGAAGTTTTCTATTCCTTGTATGGAAGAAATGGAAATGGTACCATGCTGATCTAACTTTAAAAAGCTTTTGGAGAATAACTCATATTTCATATACATGTACTATGTAACTATAAAAGTCAAACCAATGACTTTTATATAACAAAAGGGGTCCTAATTTCGAATGTGGTCCCTGTCCTTAGTTGTTTGACACAAAATGTCTTGTACAATTTGACAACAAAATAATGATAGTTTACATGATATTTATCATTTTGAATCATGTATATGTATCGCAGAAAAGTTAAAATATAGTTGTAATATGGATATAACGAAGATTTATTTATATGTTATAGAGTTACATCATACACAAAATTTTAATTTAAAGATCCTGTAACATAAATTTTTCATGGCTTTATTTAATAAATATGATGCTCAAATTAAGATTTGTCAATATTGTAAGTTCCAATAAGCATTATTTATAAAGATATCACCCAATTAAACATTTCATGTAAATAAAGGGAGGTAATTGGAAAATTATTTTTTTTTAATTCTAAGTCAAATTTTCCAATAAGAAATGAATGCATGTAATTTATTGATTAAATATAAAATTAAATTAAATTAAAATTAATTAAATACATTTCTTCATCTTTGATGGCATTTATAAATTTGGTTAAACAGGTGATACAGATGATATTTGTTTACACTTGTGGAATATTTTTTCACAAAAATTTACCATTTTGGCATAAAAATAAAGAAAATAATGAATCCCTAAAGAAAGCCCAACACGGCACAATTGAAAATTTTGCAGGCTCAGTTTGATTGAGTCTGTTCATGGACGGTACTGTCAAGTGCAAACTACCGTCTACGCCCCCTAGCACCGGCGTAAGCAGAATTCAACATTGAACATGAACTGGTACAATTTTTGGTGTCATTGATAAGGATTTCTGTATCGATATATCGATAAGGAATTATCGGCGATACAGCGATATATCGATTGCTTTCAATGTTTCCTAAGGACACGGACTATGTAGAGTTATATTTAAACATATGCATGTTGTGAAGCAAAAATGATAAATAAACTATGAAAACTATACAATTTGTTTCTTTTAATTATCATAACTTATAATAACTATGGTAACTAATGACTAGTAATTATAAACTGTTAACCACTTTCAAATTACCAAACAGTACTGTCACCTTTATGTTTAAATGTCAATGGATTATTGCAATTAAAAGACACATGACTAGAGTTAATTAATTTTCTGCTGAGTATAACTCAATAACTGCCATTAACTGTCAAGATTGTCAACATTTGACTTAAACATCTTGTAGTAACAATGCAGTCTAGGAACTGCAGGGAACTGGCAAATCCAAACTCTTAGTCTGTTACTGCAATAGCATCACTTTTTGTAATTATGGTACAGGAATATCAGCATGTCAACATTATCAGCTGTGAGCTGGCCTCTTTTCTTATTTTAAATGTTCCCAGCTGTGGAGGAAACTCTTTCGCTAGGAACACTAGTAGCAGGAGTGTGTAAATATTTACAAGCACAAATTGAAAGGTTAGGATAAATCTCTCTCTTTATTTTCCACCATTCAATAGGATCTTGCTTCATGGACAATGTTTCTGTTTTATATCTCTCTATTTCTGCTTTCATTACAGATTGGTTTGATTCTAAACTTTCTCCTCTTTTATAAACAGAACATCAAGGAAATCATCATCTGAAGCATCTAACTTTGGTTTTTTCACCAGATTAAGATGTTCATCCTTTACATCTACTACAACTGCATTTGGGTTTTCAGATTGAACTGACTCAGGGCTTTGAGCTACACTTTCAATTATTTCAGTGTCAAATTCTGTCTTGACCTTTACTTTATCAAGTTCCTGAGACATTTCAGTCATCAAAGTATTAAAGACAACTTCCTGTTCATCACTGATCCATACCATGTTCTTGAATCTAGGATCAAGCACTATTGCCATTGCAACACGTTTTCTCACATCTTCTGACTGATACCTTTTCACCAGATCTGTTTTATAGCATATTTTGCTTTCTTTATCAGAGGGCTATCAGCATGATGAGTAGTCTTTGACACAAAGTCGTGTTTGATAAACAATCATAGGCAGAATCAAACTTGCTGTTGCAGATTTTTCATCAGATACATTTATAGTTGCTTCTTCTACTGGACTAAGCAAATCTTTTAAATCTTCCATGTTTTTCCTTCCTATATCACTTGGCAGCAAGTGAGAATACTTCTTATCTTTATATAATGCTGTCCAAATGGCAGGCATAGTCTCTAAAAGTCTTTTAATCATTGCAAGTGCAGAGTTCCACCTGGTATCTACGTCTTTGATAACCTGCAGCTGTTTCAAATCAAGTGAAATTTGAGCTTCATGAAGGGCACTTGTTTTAAGAACACAGATACTAACTTTCTACACTCGGGGCTGGGAATCAAAACTGCGTCGTATCCTACAAAATGTAAACAAACGCCGCCATCTTGGAGCGAAAAATGTATGTTTTTGTTTATAACTGTTTTTGTTGAAAATGACGGAAAACAAGATATATGTATTAACACGCTACACTATTTTCCGCCTCGTTCGGTATATGTTCCTTGCACAACTATTTTGTAAAACAAAAGTTATAGCGAACTTGCAACTCGAAGCGGGGCAGAACTTTTATGAAAATGTGTGGATACGACGCAGTTCATATTGCTTTATCCATCGTTTTTCCTTCAAATCAATTATATACTCGTTTTCAGAGTTCACCATAAACTTTAAAACATAATTTTGCATCATTTACTAAACTTTCATTTAAAAAAGATGTTTATTTTCCAAGAAAATAATGATTTTTACGAAATGATACGAAGCAGTTGAAAATAAAATATGATACGACGCAGTTGTATTTTCATTGCAGGCTGAATATTGGTTAAACTATTTAAATTATGTGCTAGGTATGCTACGTCCAACAACATTTCTTGTTTACAACTTAAGTCAAAAGCAGAGGTCACTCATTGGTTTCATAAAAATTGAAATGTAATACAATTCTATTAAGGCTGCATTTTTCGGTCGCATTTTAGTACTAATCATAAGCATCTACAAATTCCGAAAAGCTGTATCAAATGCAATATACATTGAAACACGTGATCGCACACCCATATGACAACGTGTTCTAGTGTTGCCTTAGCATGCTTATAAACTTGTTCCCGTGAGTTAGAAATGGGAGTGATTACTATTTTTGATACAAAATTAAATATTCCAGTGTAACCTCTCCTTGACCCTGTATTAATCAGGAATGACAAAAAACAAAAGAGAAAGAATTACAAATTTTGAAAAGGTCTCTCGCTATCGGGAATGCGCAAATTGCATGCCTACCTTTGTTACTTGTAATTAGCAATAATTTCCGTCAATTCCGTCATTACTTATGTCTTTTACGTGCCGATTTTATTGTATTCATTTTCTTCATAATCGATGAGAACAGATGAGCTTTATTATTTGAAACTGAACATTAAATTTTTAAAATTATATTATAAATGGTTAAGCTACAATTTTTTTTGCAAGTAGGTTATGCGTTCCGTTTAGTCATTTTATGTTCAGCGCCGCGGAACTTTACCCCTGATTTTGTCGTATTGCGTTTCTTTATCGCCGATGAGGAAAGGTCTACGGAATGTATTTTCTATATTTGCACTTATAATTATCATTCTTCTCCATCAAAAAACTTTTTCAAAATCGAGTTACATAATTATGATACAACTACAAATTATTTTGTAAAAAAGGTGTCCGTTTTGCAAAGGTATTTTACGCTATGCACCGATAAATTTGATACAGATATAGGCAAACATGACCTTTCAACAGTATTGAAGAATTATTAAGTTTTCACAATATTGAACAGAAAATTTAGGTCAGATTATCGTATCGAATTTTCAACAGACTAGAGACATGGCATCTTAACATACCTTCATACTAAAGTGTGATTTTTATTTGATAATGAATTGCCTGAAAACTTAAACAAAAGTTTCAGAAAATGACTTCACAGAGGATTACCCCCTGTTTACATTGAAAATTTCTCTGCTAGTCATACCGAAATAAGAAATTAAAATTTTATTCTCTTTATAATTCATTCAAATATTTATAAGCCACAAGTTAATAAAAAAACTGCTTATTTGTACAGCTGACGTTAACAAATTATGTTGAAAAAACAAATCAGACAGATGTGTCCGACCGAGGCCGAGCTGTTTATGTTTATTGAATTCAAATCACTTGACCTGAACTGCTATGAATTCGAAATCCACCAGGGACTTTTTATTCTTTCGTGTGGAAAACCTATCAAGCTAGTTTCAAAATGTCGATGGTTCTCTACAGGTACAACATTTTGCCTGAAATAATGCACAAAGGCGCACCTGAGGTCCTCGCCCCTAGTAAAGCTAATGTGTAGAGAGAAACCACAAAAAAGCAGATATTACCAAGAACATGCAGAACCACAGTTAACTTAGAGCGTAGCTAGCCAAAATAAATTCAAGTCAATAGATTTCTACAGGTTTTTTTTGCGAAAGAAATTAGGGATAATATTGAACATACAGGAAAATATAAGAAATTATTTCAGATATTATGATCAATAAGGTAACATGTTCATGTTTAACTGAAAAGTAGCTTCCGCAATGTAAACTTTCAAGTTAAATGTCTTATTTGACATGACACATTGTATTCTAAATAATCAAAAGCAACAGAACATTGCTATACACCGCAAATGATCTGGGTTTTTATCTAGCGCAAGTGATTATTCCATAAAATAGAAATATATTGCCAAAATTATCCCTGTTAAAAAGACTGCCAAAAATACAACTGCGTCGTATCATATTTTATTTTCAACTGCGTCGTATCATTTCGTAAAAATCTCTATTTTCTTGGAAAATAAACATCCCTTTTTAATGAAATTTTAGTAAATGATGCAAAATTATATTTCGAAGTTTATGGTGAACTCTGAAACAAATATATAATTGATTTGAAGGAAAAAGCGATGGATAAAATTCTGGAAACAAAGTGATCCCTCGGAAGCATTAATCACAACAAAATTACAAGAGAATTGCAGACTCGGTTTATGAGGGATAATGGATATGTGCAACATCCCTCACGCCCCCCTAGCAACGACTTGAAGCAAATATGAAAGCAATATGAACTGTGTCGTATCATCACATTTTCATAAAAACTCCGCCCCGCTTCGAGTTGCAAGTTCGCTATAACTTTTGTTTTACAAAATAGTTGTGCAAGCAACATATACCGAACGAAGCGGAAAATAGTGTAGCGTGTTAATACATATATCTTGTTTTCAAGCATTTCCAACAATAAAAGTTATAAACAAAAACATAAGTTTTTCGTTCCAAGATGGCGGCGTTTGTTTACATTTTGTAGGATACGACGCAGTTTTGATTCCCAGCCCAGCCCTGACACTTCCCAATCAAGGCACTTACTTCATTCACTGCAAGGCATCTGTTAACTGCTAAATTCAATGTGTGTCCAAAACATCCCACGTGTGGTAATTCAGCGATATTGCATGCATTTACAATATTTGCAGCATTGTCGGTTACACTGACCGGATCTTGCAGGTTCCATTTGTTAATACAATATGATAAACAAGATCAACAAGGAAAGGCGGCGTTCAATGAACGCAACTTCCATATGACCCAGCAACAAGAACCAGTGGCAAGGAGCCCAGGCGGACCCCAAACAAAAACAGGACAGTGCGAAGACAAACTTTCATTTCCTGGGCAAGATTCTCAGATGTATGACTGAAATGAACGCACTTTGTGTCAAGAACTTCGGAAGAAAGCTGAAAAAAGTTTGTGTCTATGTAGTGACATGTTGTCGTAATAAAACTTTCAGAATTAATTAATGTCCAACCATCTGTTGTAAAAGCATGCCGCATACCCTTCTCTAGATCTCTTTTGACTTGATCAACAGTATTATGATACATAAGCACAATGTTTTTCTCAAGCAAATGATTTCTTGATGCAATATTATAGCGGGGTTCTAGTTCCTTAATCCTTCACCTTCAACTGTAGTTAATGGCTTCATATCCGTTACTATATATTCAGCAATTCCTTGAGAAATTGTTGTTGGTTGACTAGAATTGAGAGAAAATGGTTTCTGTTTGTTAAAAAGACTAGGAACTGTTGTTTGTTCAAGTTGTTTGGATGTAATTTGAACCGTTACTTGATCTTTCTGGTCTGATAATTGCATTGATGGTAGACTTGGTAGTGAAGGAAAATCAGACTTCATAGAGACATTACTGCTGGTATACCTACTGGTACTGACTGTCACAGAATCATTGCTCACTTGAACATGAAAAGATAAAATACAAACATTTTATAGTGTTGAAATATTTATTAATTTACATCATGCATTGAATATCAAGTGAGATGGTTACTCCATCTATTTAAAAAAATTTAGATCAAAAAATCGAAAGCTGTGTTGCTTTATTTCATTACTACAAATAGAACAACAATACATTTCTTACTGAGTTTTTAAAATATCCAAGGGTCAGCCACATGACCTTTCTATTTTATTTATTGTGAAAAATCAGTTAAAATGTTTGGGGGATTCACTCCTTTTTTTAAGAATTCCCCCCCCCGTATTTTCCCAGAGGCAGGGTGAAAATTTTACATATAGAAAGAAGGGAAAAAAATCAGTAAATATAATAAAATAATTCTCACTTTTCGATTAGAAATCCCCCCTCCCCCGTTTTTCATATCCCAGAATAGACACTGCATAACAGCTTAATAATCTCAGATGATTGACGAAATGTACATTACCGGTGGGCAAGACGCGAGATCACAACGAAATTCGGCAGCATTCGTCAGATACACGGGGAGGTAATTTTGGCGTTGATTTCCGTTTTCGTTTTGGAAAAAAATGTTTGAAAACTGTTTGCATTCGATACCCGATATTTAAAAAATAGAATCGATATCGAATCGGATTGCAAAGATCGTTGATACACCATAATCAATTGAATCGATTACATCCCTAATTTTGAAACATCCGCAGATGTGTTCATATGGCGGTTATCATGGAACCCTCAATGTGACACGTAAGCGGCATATGGCCCCCAAGTAAAAAAATGCGTGTGCCCTAAACGAGAAAACAATAGGCGGAACTAAATAAAATGGAATTTTGAAAGGGGATCAGAGGTTATAAAGCCTGTATATCACATATAAGACGTAAAAAGACAAATTTAAAAAGCAGGCAACATATCCTGTGATTCAACAGTATTTAAATCAGGAATACTGGAACCACCTAACAAGAAAATAGCCGAAATTACTACAAGCACAACAATAATGCCGTGCTGAGCGATCTTTAAGGATCGGATATATAACATCTCTGATTGAATGTACGGGGCGACTTTTGACAGCCTCCACACGGTACAAACAACGCTGATAATAATAAGTATAATCTGATTCAAGGATTGACATGGTAGTGACTGTATGCCTTGTTCACCTGTCATGGGCCGAACTTAGGGGAACAAAATATTCTTTCAGGTATACAGGGATTGAAAATAGGAGAAATAGTAACCCTAAAGAAAGTCTAAAACGAAACAAGGGTGCCATAGTCACAAAATACGCCCGTTTACGAAAGCTTTAGATGGAGATGGGGGCATTATGGATAAGTGTTATCTAGCAAGCAAGTTTTTATTCTTGGCACTGTGTTGTTAAATGAACCTTAAAACAAATCAGTAGGGAAGATATGCACAGGATGTGTGACCTTGACCTTGGTGGCAGGGACCTGAATTTTATGCACGGCACTCAGCCTCACAATGATGAACATTTGTGCCAAATTATATTGAAATCCCTCTATGCATGTAGAAGTTTTGCTCCAGACAAGCGTTTTTCTATGAGCTCTAACTGTGACCTTCACCTTTGACCTTAAGACTTGGTTCATGTGCAGGGCACTACGTCTCATGGTGGTGAACAATTCTGTAAAGTAATATTAAAATTCCTCCATGCATGTAGAAAATATGCTCCGGACAACATCTGGATATTTAATCATCTCCAGTGACCTTGACCTTGCAAATATTAACCTAAATTAAATGTGTCACACCTGTAGTCATGATAGTTACCATTTGTGCTACAATCCATCAATAAATGATGACTAAATGGTCCCTATACACATCTTCAAATTTTTATCTGAACTTTGACCTCTATGTGTAACCTTGACTTTGGTCGCAGGGATCTGAATTTTGCGTGCGACACTCAGCCTCACAATGGTGAACATTTGTGCCAAGTTATATTGAAATCCCCCTATGAATGTAGAAGTTTTGCTCCGGACAAGCGTTTTTTCAATGAGCTCTAAGTGTGACCTTGACATTTAACCTGGAGACCTGGATCATGCATGGAGCAATACATATCATGGTGGTGAACATTTCCATAAAGTATTATAAAAAATTCTTCCATACATGTAGGAGATATGCTCCAGACAAAATCTGGATATTTCATCATCTTTAGTGACCTTGACTTTGCATATATTGACCTAAAGTACATGTGTTACAGCCGTAGTCATGGTAATGACCATTTATGTTACAATCCCTCAATAAACAATGATTAAATCGTCCCTATACACATCTTCATATTTTTATCTAAACTTTGACCTCTATGTGTGACCTTGACCTTGGCTGCAGGGACCTGAATTTTGTGCGCGACACTCCGCCTCACAATGGTGAAAATTTGTGCCAAGTTATATTGAAATCCCTCTATGCATGTGGAAGTTTTGCTCCGGACAAGCGTTTTTCAATGAGCTCTAAATGTGACCTTGACATTTGACCTAGAGACCTAGTTCATGTGTGTGACATGGCTTTTCATAATGGTGAACATTTCTATGAAATTTCATTAAAATCCCTCCATGCGTGTAGGAGATATGCTTCGGACAAAATCTGGATATTTCATCATCTTTAGTGACCTTGACCTTGTATATATTGACCTAAATTATATGTATCACAGCCATAGTCTTGATAATGACCATTTGTGTTACAATCCCTCAATAAATGATGACTAAATGGTCCATATACACATCTTCATATTTTTATCTGAACTTTGACCTCTATGTGTGACCTTGACCTTGGCCACAAGGACCTGAATCTTGCGCGCGACACTCCGCCTCACAATGGTGAACATTTGTGCCAAGTAATATTGAAATCCCTCTATACATGTGGAGGTTTTGCTCCGGACAAGCATTTTTCAATGAGCTCTAAGTGTGACCTTGACCTTTGACCTAGAGACCTGGTTCATGTGCGCGACACTGCTCCTCATAGTGGTGAACATTTCTATGAAGTTTCATTAAAATCCCTCCATACATGTAGGAGATATGCTCCGGACAAAATTTGACGCCGCCCGCCCGCCCGCCAGGGGCGTTCCCATAATACGGGCGCATAAAAATGAAAATGTTATAGGCTTGGTTTTATCAAGTATGTTCAAAGTAAGTACTGGAAAATGCAAGCTACTGTCCATGCACCTAGCAACGGCTTTGTTGACTTTCACCAAAAGTAGTATTGTCTGAGCCGAGTATTGTCTGAGCCGAGTGGAGGGTAATAAACATCTCTCCGTACATTGTCAGAATTTTCATCCTTGAAAATAAAGAGAAAAATAACCTTTAGTTCTTGTTGCTGAGTCATATGGGGGTTGCGTTCATTGAACGCCGCCTTTCCTTGTTGATCTTGTTTATCATATTTTATCCCCAAACGGTAAAATTTCAAAAACGTCCAACACGACATTATTATCATTTCTGTGTGTGGTGTTTGTTCTTTTTAATTGCTGTTTGCTGTAGTTGATTGGTTTCCGTATACCCTATTTGAATTATGTTTTTCACTCTTATGTTGCCTCCTTTTAAAGACCCCCAGGTGTGTTCATACGGCGAATATCATGACACCTTCAATGTGAAACGCTAGTGCTATTCCATGACGAGCGGCGTGTGGTCCCCAGTCTAATCTACACTAAACGAGAAAACAATTGGTGAAACTGAATAAAATGGAATATTGAAAGGAGGTCAGAGGGTATGCAGCATGCGTATCACAGATACAGGTATGCTGTCGGAAGACCAATTTAAAAAGCATGCCACAAATCGTAAGGTTGTTTTACAGTATTCAAGTAAGTTTTTTGTTTGTTTATTTCATTTTTACGCCTTTTCCAACAGTATTTCAGTCATATAGGCGGGTAGTTTCCTAACCATCGTTCCTGGAGAGTTACACCAGTACTAGACTACCTTCCTCCGCGCTAAACTACCAAAGCATCTCCCGGGGATCGAACCCACGCCAGAGAGGTAATTGGATTAGAAGTCATCGACTCTAACCCCTCGACCACGGAGGCGGTACATTCAAGTAAGGAATACTTTAAAAAATAAAAAAGGTCAAGTATGGAGATTCATTTATTTGGGCGACTTTTTAAGGTCTCCATACGTCACAAAAAACAAAACACTGATGTGGCAATAAAAAATAGATAAAACAACGGAATACTAAGGTCTTTGGTGGTAACTTGCACTTTCCAATAGGACACATGAGCAGACTCGTTTAAACCTAGCCCTCAATATTTCAATTTTGCCATTTTGAACGTTCTTTAGAGATTCTTCTTTTTCTAAATATCTCAGATCTGTATAAAAAATAATCATTGTTCACATTTTTTCTTGTATGTTAGTGATGACTGACGATACTTACTTTGTTCATTTTGTTCTGTAGCTAAATTGATTCAGTACTCTACGATACACTCATTAGATGTTCTCAGAATTAGAATATTTGAAACTTGACTGAAATAGCATTTGTCACTGTGTGCGCAAAGGAAACGCTGAAAAGGGAAACTTTACAAAATTAGCAATGAATCACTTTCTCATTATTAATTCATGTGTCAATCCTGTTTGTGTATTTTCATTGACATTAGTTGCTGGAAGTACATGTCATGCTCGTTAAAGTTTCATTACACTGTGATCGAAACGTTTTGTAATATTTTTTAAACAAAATAGGCACTTTATAAAACAGTCATTTGATTTTAAAAAAAAGTGTAAATATGCTATTTTGAGATACATACATGTAGTTCACTGAGTATCCTATTTTCTTTTTTTCCATGAAACATAACTACGTTGAAAGCAAGGTTTTTACAGACAATCTTTCTACGGCATAAATAACAATTAATTAACTGTCTTTTATGCACGGAATAAATGCATTAAACAAATACTTTTTCACGGTAATATCACGATATATACACCCACTAGTTACTGAAATGGATCGGTCAGATTACAGAAATATTGAACGTATATAATATTGAGATTAGGTGTTAATAAGGACGGATTTCTTATAGATAATATTCTTTGCATTCTGATGCACGTGACATCTTAGCACCTCCCATAATGGTAATAAAATGTTATAATGTTTACGCGACTTTTTAAATTTCATATTTTGTCAAAAGAAATTCTACTGTAAATGGTGTTATTGGCTGGCAAACAATGTTCTATCAGATTACGAAAATCATTTCTATGTCAGTGGCGTAGACGTGTCAATATGGACAAAATAGGTTAGATAAACGCGTTTTAAAGAGAGGTCATATATATGTAAAGGTCAAAATTGAAAAGGAATTGGAGTTTTTAAGTTTGTAACATGTTTGAAAAAATATGAATAGGTGCCCTGATAATATTAGTCTTACCGAAGGTAAAAAATGAAAACATAGGGGCGTTTGATTGCTCAATAAAGAAATGACTCTTAGTGGAAAATGACAAAATAAACTGAGGCTGTATAGAACTTAACAGTAAATATATGAGGTTGAACCATATTGTCTTCTAAAACATAAAGAACCATAGAAGTGCCTTAGCAATGTTTGGGAGATGAACTGCTCCAAGAAACATTGAAATAGGAAGATATACAAATGCACCCTTTGAGTTAAGACAATATAACTTTTGTAATAGTTTAGGCTTAAATGTTAACTCAATATCAGAGTTTTCATGATTTTGAGACTAAGATAAAACTAAACGTTATTTTGTCTGAGAAAAATAGTGTGAGGTTTTTTAAAGAGAAATAGAATCCCTAAAGAAAGTCCAAAACGGCAAAATTAAAAATGTTGCAGGCTCGGTTTGATTGAGCCTGATCATGGACAGTACTGGAAAGTGCAAGCAGCTGTCTACATTTTACAAAAAACAAAAGAGAATTTGTATTGTCACACAAAGTGATTTTAATGTATTATGGTGTTATTTATGCACTCTTTTCTTTAGTAAAATGATAGGCATAATATTTTATCATCGAAAACATTTATAGATTTTATTGTAATATCTATGTAGATATGTGATTTTTTGTTAAATACATAAGCAAGTTTCTTAAATGTTGATATATATTTTATATTAAAGAGCATTCGTTTGACATTATCTGTAAATGTCACTGTCTCCTTTAAATCTGTTGTGAATGGTCAT
The DNA here is from genome assembly GCF_026571515.1 of Ruditapes philippinarum. Lineage (NCBI taxonomy): Eukaryota > Metazoa > Mollusca > Bivalvia > Venerida > Veneridae > Ruditapes > Ruditapes philippinarum. Next base: position 106,504 of record NW_026859050.1, on the reverse strand, counting down.
GTATACTTTATTTTATGATGTAAATGCAAAATATGTAAATATGTGTACTGGTGTATTCAATGGGGAGACATAAATAAAAATGTGTTTTGGACTCATTTCTAGATGTGATAGATGAAGCTTTAAAGATTCAAAACCCAACCGATATAACAACGGTGAAAATTTCTTTTAAAAAATATTGGTGAAAATTAAAATCAGGTTTAATTATTATCATATCATATTTCAAATCATTGTGTTATACAGAACAGAAAAGGTACCACGGCAATACGGTTAATTAAAGAGTGCACTTCAGTTATTACAAAAAGTAAATATATGTCATAAAAGTAGAGATTGTGTAATAAGTATTAATCAGTTGGTAGCGTCATTTCATTGAAACATACAAATTGGTCGTCATGCCGTAACATAGTAAATTCGAACATAAGGATATCATCTAATATAGTTGTGTATAAACATGTATGTTATGCGTTTGAGTGGATTACTGATTTATCCGTGAAAATTATATTTGATAATTTCACTGTGAAAATAATCAAAATATAATTTCACACTTTTCAATGACGGTACTACGTTTTAAAGATTTTCCCCATGTGGTTCCTCAATTTTATTTTTGCTTTGACTTTGTCTTTGAGAAAAGCAAAATTAAAATTGATAAATATTTTAAATTTCAGAAGTAATAAAAAAGACTTACTTCAATTCATTCAAATCACCAAATATCGTTTTTTGTTTCATTTGTACAGTCTGATAAATACAATTCTTTCCATATGCAAAACTGCTCTTGATGACATTTGGTCGTATTTAAGTATCCTACGAGCAATAACTGCCTGATGCAATATAAACACTTGAAAAGCAATGACAGTCATCAGCCCGAAGAATAAGTAAACAACCCAGCGCTCGTAAGACAGCCTTTCAACAATTCCATGTGTTCCGAATTTCTACCCGCTTTTACAATTTTTACACATCTGTCAACAATTATTCATTGTCTGTTACAAACCTCAAATAAGTTTCCTCTCTTATAAAAAGATGTATGACCAACAAATCCAAATGATATCCCTCTGAATCAAACACAATTATTTTCCTCCCGTGAAATACACAATTTTTATATATGGCGGCAGCTTATATAACTCAAGTCTGATCTAATTACATTCGCCGTTGGTAACGGAAATAAGGTCGGGTGGTGTGACTTTCTTCTGCTAGAATTGTTTTTTTTTTTTGTTTTTTTTTTAACACCAGGGATCGTTCATGTTTTTTGGAATAAAATCAATAATATGATCGCTATTTAACGTTGATATTCGAACTTTTTTTTTCAGCTCAAAACTTCTTGTATTTATCAGAAAATCGACTCAAATGAGGCTACCAGTGGCAAAAACAGATTTTAATATTAAAGTTAGTGATGAGGAAATTTCATTTAAACTTTAAAATTAAAAGAAATCATGTTTCTTTGTCGTGTAAGATGTAATTTTATTTCATTTCGTGAACTTTAAAAACAGTATTCTCACGATAGGCGTTGCCTCTTGTGAGAATAGGGTTTTTAAAGCTCACTCGATGAAATAAAATTTCATCTTACACACAAATAAACAAATACCCTCTATATATTTCAAAAACAGACGGTTGTCCTGTGAAGTAGGAATGCACAACTCAAGTGGTTACATGTTTTGACATTAAAAAGCAAGTCTACATAAGTATGCTGTTTGTGTTTCATCATCACATATTTTTCCACACCTAATATACTTATGAAACCACACATAAAAACGTTAATTGATTTTATTGAAATTGAAATTTAAAACAGTAAAGGTTTTACTTATTTTGTTTTTATATTCAAAATAAACATAGATTCATGCTAGAAACACCGTATTGAGCTATCCTGTGTCAGGAGATCCCGAATAAAGATAGATTCAAATGGCAGACATAATACCTAAGTACGAGCAGCTGCATGAAGATGGATGGAATTATTACATCAGAAATTGAATTATTGGAATCATTATATAGATATTGAGTTGTTATATAGCAACTATTGAATTGTAATTCGTCATTTATGTCATTGACGCATTTTTTTCTAAGAATGTTTACATAATGCATATCTTCTTGGCAGATTACAGCTCGTATCTTTAATTGTACTGTATGTAAACTTATTTGATTAATTAAACCTTTCGGTGCAATTTGAATATATGGGTCGTACGGGGGCTGCGTTTATTGAACGCAACCTTTCCTTGTTGATCTTGTTTATCATATTTTACCGTATGAAGTCAAAGATTATGTATTTACAGTCAAATCATTTAACCACTTAAATATTATTTTAAATGCACAAAAACTCGTTGTCATTATTTTCCAAATCGTAACTTAAGATTATTACTTGGTTGCTTGTTTGCTTCATCTTAATAAATTCCGGCTCGAAGACAATTTAATTTGCTACCATATATATATTAGACATGAAACTTAAAGATATACTATGCTCAAATTTGATTTTTAAAAATATTAATAATTGCTACACAGTCTCTTTGTATGTATAAAATAGAAATGTTTGGAATTCATTTAAGGTTGATATGATATATTTTGAACTCTACACATTATATGTGGTCACCATATGAATATATAGTGTCATTAAAAGAACTGGCAGTTTTTTAAAGAAAATACAAAATTTTCCTTGACCTGTAATTGGGAATGCAGCTTCCCATACATAGTTTATTAATTATTTTATTCAAATTAAACATATTCAGTAAGAATTTCATGAATTTCAATGCATTTCTAAGATAAAAATATTTTACCAAAAGATGAGCATAGTATATCTTTAAAAAAAAGCCTCAGTGTGTACTTAAAAGTCAAATTGCCACTATGTCATTGCGCGAGTACACGTGTGCTACTTTTGACATTTGCTTAAATTTTATAAAGTCAACATCAAAAAATATCATACTCACAATATCGGTGGTATCAGAGTATCAATATGAATTTTCATAAACAATTCCTTTATTATAGAAAACTTGTTTTAATGCAAACGCGCACTATAGAATCTGATCAAACAGATACATCGTTATTGAATGGCATTGTTTTTCATAGAGAGAAATCTTTGTATTTTCAAAACGTTGACCAGATCCCTCCTTTATGTATACGATGTTTCTTCATATTGTTTGTTTGTTTGTTTGTTTGTTTGGATTTTACGGCACGTCAACACATAAATGGCCATATCGTGCCGAATGCTAAAATAGGCTTAAACTATTATGTAAAACGTTGTAAATAAAATAAAAAAAGAGCCAATCAGATCTTTGAATACAAGTTTATCTCTTTCAAATAATCGATGATGCTGAGCTTGTATAATGGCCAATGTTCGGGACTGCTGGTAAAAAGCCATACGGGTTAAATGAAACTTACAAAAGATATATACTGGTAGTTTGCTGTGATATAATATAACATAGTGGGCAATTGTTAGATGGTTAGGTTAGCATGATATCTATATACTATTACCATAATATTTTTATTGACTTAGCCAGACACCTAAATTACTAAAATATCGGTGAAGGATATACACCAGCACGCACACGCTACTAGGTGTAAATCAAATCAAAATGTCTTTGAATTGAGGAGGATTTATATGATTCATAAATGTACATATTAAAGTAAAGACTGGTCTTGTAACAGCATATCTTGTGGCTTTTTATTTCAAATTCACTTGTTGTATTAAGTTCTGTAGACATGACTCGTAAGTTTCTATATAAGTCAGTATCAAGATAAAGACTTTATTATTATTAGTTTCCTATTCTTTAGGATGTAGAAACGAATAGTGTCAATTATGTCTGAAATACAATTCAACAGTCAGGAATATTCGACATGTTGATTAAAGATATGTGTGAAATGTCAATTTATTAACTGAATATATATTAGATAATCGATCGTTATTGTAAAAGTGGCATCGGAAATTTGTGTAATTTCAGAGGTATCAAGTTAAAAAACATTCCAAATTGTTTTATTTGTATTTTTTGTTATATTTTTGATGTGTGAGAGAGATCTAGATGCCTTTGTAACTTAATAATGTTAAACAAATGACATTTTTTGTGCAATTTATTTAAAACAGTTTAATAAAAATGCCTAGAAAAAAATGAAACGTTGTCTTACACTGTACAAGTGAAGTATTTAGCATTCGAGTCGGAACGCAAATATTTGTACTTAACTGTATGCCCGTTTTTCATTTTCAGTCATAGTTTATGCTGTTCTCACATTTCATTGATTACGCATTATTAACAACTACGATAATCTTTCTAATTACTAAATACATATCATTTTTGTTGTTTGGCATTGTTTATACGAGTCATTGATTGTATTTATTTAAGTTATTAGATAGTTCTGTGAAGGACAACACATATGATTGATTTTGCAATTAACTCGCCATTCAAACTCTTGAATTTCACCGACGGAAGAAGAAATACTGTGGCTGATCACATTTAATTTATCTGAATAACCAGGTAGTTAGCTTGATAAACACATGAGACTCTATATAAAAATATTATTCCTTACCCTGTTCATATATGTGTCTTCAAAAATTACTAAACATGTTTAACTAGCATTTTTTACATTTTTATACAATTCTTTTAAAAAAAACTGTGAGAGATAAAAATTTATTTATAATACAGATTGTGTTCATAACTAAAACATCAAACCTCTTTCGATTAAAATATCACAAAAATTACAGATCTTTTGAAAATTAGGAATAAGCTTCAACTTTCATTGATTTTATCAAAACTGAAGTTTATATTAAATGTTTTATGGAGATAAAATAATGGAAATGAGGTGCCAAAGGTAGAAACATTACAAAACGTATATCCGATTAGATGCAAATGTCATATGCAGTGTATGATGTAATCTAAATACGTATTTTCCTTAATATTTCCTGTCTGTTTACATTTTAGTTCTTATCTTTTATACACTCTTGAAAATATTAAGCTATTATCTCCTTCGTCGCATTTCACTTCATATATCTGATATATAACATTCTAATTCATAACCTTCATATTGAAAATTGCGTTGTGTTTAAAATATTTTATTTTTAATCATAGAAGCCTGGTTTAAAACGAAGAAGCAACTTTCCACCCATTAACTTACTGATATGATCAGGCGATAGATATAGATCGCGTATAATGATAATTTTGTTTTCCATCTTTTACATACATTTAAGATTAATTGTGCATGATTCCGAGGCTCGATCACTTTTAATAAACTTAACGATGTTCCATAATATATAAATAACAAACAGATTTTTGCTTTACATAGTAGACTTATTTAAGCTTATTTCACACTCCAGCTCCTACAAAACGTATATCTATACTGGCACACTAAAAGGAAGTCTCCTCTCTCGTCATTCTATCATCAAAAAAATATCTGACAATATATAATTCGCACACTCCCCTACGAACTCTACCTTCCGAGCGCAAGCTGTCAATATACATCTGCTCTGTACCTCCTATATGTTCTCATCGATATACAACGGTATATATATCACTCGGCCTCGTCTTCCTCCCCATTCTCCATTCGCTCTTTGGTTTATATAATAATCACTCAACGATCTAAAACACAACTTCCCTTTTCTCTATATCTCTCGAGAGTGTCGATGTCTAACGCACAAATACCGCATGTCCATATATAAATAATATATATATATATCCCAAAGATATATATAATATAGACTCCTCTCTCTCTCCCACCTCCTCTATCCTCGACCTGCCAATATAACGAATAATCCTATATCCTATTATCATGATTATATTGAATTTTTTATTTCTCTTAAATCGTTATGAATGTGATAGTTTTCTAGGACTGATATGTGCCAAATTATATATCTGCAAATAAAGTTGGATTTGGCAATCTACGCAGAAATTGACATATAAGATGAACCTGACCGGTAATGATAGGAGATAGGAAATTTCAGAAGAATATTAGAAAGCCTGCTAGATACTAGTTTAAAAGAATTACAGTATGCGCTGAACAGAATGCCTAATTAATGGAGCACCATGCAATGACTTCAGGATCAAAAAGCTCTGAAATGGAAATATGGTTGGTAGAATAGAATAGAATAATTTTATGTCACCAATCAAGGGTCATACTATATGACATATATAATCACAAGCATAAAACATAAGGCATTGTAACAAAATTATATCAACCCAACAAATTGTGTATTGTAATGGTAGAAATGAAGGACAATAAAGTAAACTAAAGCTTAATTCGTATTATTTGAAAAAAACAAATAACAACAGGCATAGTAATGTTAAAATAAAGAAGTAAATTAATAAAAACAGTATTTTAAAAAACACTCTAATTACTCATTCGATATTCAAGTACAATGATATACTTCAATGGTCTGACAAATTTTTTATACTACTAGTACTACTAACATACGATTTTCTTTTATTATAAATTTTTCGAGTTAGGTTATTTAGAAAAGGGACATTCAAGCACTCTAGGGTCTTCCCGAGGACATTAACCAAAACAAATTTCTGCTTATTATGCAACATTTACAAAAGTTTCTTATTTGAAATTTTTCAATTTGTCTAAAATAGTAAAGTTCTCTTATTACTATCAAATTTTGTACAAACACATGGGAAAAATGAATTTCATCTTCTACAAGATTGGAAGAGCTACAGTTACAAAATACCTTTATTTACTGGGATCTTTTTATATCTGCTGTTTCTATATTTTCAATCTGTGTGCACTTACTCTAAACTTGATGAAAGAAAGTTCTTATATATTTTGTCCTTAATATGTCTAAAGTACACTCTTCTACAAAACCTTTGGTTAAATAAACGAGTTATGTTTCCTAAGTTTTTTCCTTTTCAGTACCTTGAGATATTCAAACACCATTTTTTGGTTTGGTACATTTTCAATTACTTGAGTTTAACAACATTTACTAAGTTCTTATTGGTTAAACCAGCATCAGATTATTTATTGGTATTTGAGGTGATATTTGAATATACTGAGTCAAACAATCATAATAGTTCCTAAGACATTTCATTAAAATCTGAGCTATATTTACAATTCGTAACGGAGATTTATCATCTTGAATATAATTATGTATTTGTATCTAACTGTGTAATACAAGACAACGCTTAAAAAAATTTATGTTATAAATCTCTATATCATCATTAATTCATGTTTCAATTTAATATACTGACCGTAACTGTCAGAACATTCCAGGAATAAAGACATTTTGTTTAAATTTACTGAACTTCAAAGGTTTTAAAGAAAAATCATACAACAAATATTCATTAAAGAATAGGTGTTGTTAAATATTGTCGTTACCTCGACGCAGAGAAAGTTTTATTTTACTTTTTAACTATAGTGAAAAATATAAGTTATTATTACCATGGTGGTTTCATTTGTTTATCTATCATATTTTCTATTTCCGTTTATTTTCAAGTGGGATGGGCATTGATGGGGGAAATACTTTACTTACAGTCATTAAAACAGTTAGGTAATTAAGAATAAACAGACGGAGTGGTTAATCAAAAGCATTGCTTTCTTGTATGAATGGAAAAGAAGATTTCACACTTGTTTCAGAATAAAACATTGATATTATATAAATGACACATGGGTTTGTGGGTAACAGTAAAAATAACATCCCGAGGAAAATACTGTTACCCGAGGCGTAGCCGAGGGTTACAATATTTTTACGAGGGATGATATTTTTACTGTTACTCACAAACCCATGTGTTATTTATTTTATTACCCCGAACAAAAATACTGTGATGATCTGAAATTGTCAACTAAATCTAACTGTAACAAAAATAACCAAGAGTAACAATAACTAAACTGTTCTTACCTTTTAAGTTTTAAGTGTACTTTTGGCCTACTTGAGAAGTTTTCTTTTTCTTTAATTCTTAAAGCAAGTGATGATATCCACAAATCATATACATACAATAAGCTAGGTTTTATTTAGAAAACAAAACACTAACCCATTTACACGGTTAAAATCTTTGAAATCTGAGCCTTCTGTTTCCAGAATATTCTTTGCATGGTTTTTGACAAAATAACGATAATATCATATGTCTGTCCACCATATCTGTAACGTGTCACTGATAAAAATTGTTAAATAATCTTTTGTTGCATGCTTAAATCGTCTGCATGTTCCAGTCTGACACATAATTATTTACATTGCAATTACTTCCGTTGAAAACGGATGTTCATTTTTGTGACTTTTCAACAAAAAGATATTTTATACGCCAAAAGCACACCAGGGTGCGAAAAACTAAATTTTATGAGTGTCATAGTTACTCCAGAGAAGAAATTGATGTCCTATCGGGGTTTAACGTCGAAAATAAGAATGAATCGAGAAAAAAATGGCGGCCATTTTATTTCATTTTATTTAGCAAATAGACCACGTGACCATATTTTATACTGTTACCTATGTAACAGTACAAAATTCTTAGTCACGTGGTACACTTGCATTAACAGTAAAAATAACTCCCAGAGGCCTATGGGAAATTAGCATTACGAAAAAAGTGAGGGGTAATAAAATTAAATACATGTATTTAAATCTTTAGAGGCTTATTCTTTATATCATATGCATGAAAAGCTGAATATTTATAATTAACATTCTTACGGAATATAAGAAAACATTTGAATCGTGTTGCAACTTTAAATTTAGACTCAGTTCAATGTTATAAAATGCAATTTAAATTCAAATTAGGCAAGTCATAGTATGCCGGTGCTAGGGGGCGTGGACGGTAACTTGCACATTCCAGTACTGTCCATGAACAGGCTCAATCAAACCGAGCCTGCAACATTTTCAATTTTGCCGTGTTGGGCTTTCTTTAGGGATTCTGTATTTATCTATTTTATGATCACATCCGTGTTATTTGTGCCGTGTGGCGGCTGTAAAAAGTCTCCCCTTACATTTAATCAATGATGTTATATTTTCGATCCTTGAAGATCGTTCAAGCACGACATTATTGTTGTGCTTGTGGTATTTTTAGTTTCAACTTTTCGGCATTTTCTAGTTGGGTGGTTCCAATATTCCTACTTGAATAATGTTGAATCACCCTTAGGATATTGTTGCCTGCTTTTTAAATTTGTCTTTTGACGTCTTATCTGTGATACGCAGGCTTCATAAACCTCTGATCTCCTTTCAAAATTCCATTTTATTTAGTTCCGCCCCATTGTTTTCTCGTTTAGGGCACACGCCTTTTATTACTTGGGGACCATACGCCGCTTTTCATGGAATGACACTGAAGTGTCACATTGAAGGTTCCATGATAACCGCCGTATGAACACATCTGCGGATGTTTCTAAATTCAAAATTTTACTATTTCATGTTTAAATGTTGAATTCTGCTTAAGCCGGTGCTAGGGGGCGTGGACGGTAACTTGCACATTCCAGTACTGTCCATGAACAGGCTCAATCAAACCGAGCCTGCAACATTTTCAATTTTGCCGTGTTGGGCAATTCTTTAGGGATTCTGTATTTATCTATTTTGTTAAATAAAAAGTTTCACGTCGCAAACAAGAATTTCTATGATTTGTCGGGAGTTTTCAACACTTATATGGTTGTCAAAATGGAGACTGATTTTAAGTAGTGTCACATCCAAATACAACGTACATTAGACAAACGGTATTGAAATAGTTCACATACATATTAAAAAATTCTATATTCTTCAGTGACCCTTAATATAATTTATAAATATCTCGCTGAAATTTAAATTATAATACTTGTCATATGTTTGTGATTTAATCAATTTTAGTAAAATTATGACCCTTTGCTTCTTGTTCTAATACTTTTCTGTATGCAATAATTTAATAAAGTACTCACTTACGCACACACCAATGCACCACTCACTCACTCACTCACTTAGACTGTTCCCTAAAAAATCGGTATGCTCTAAAAAAATAAAGTGAATGTTTTAACACTGAGAAATTTTAACTCGGGCTTAAATTACCCTCCCGTTACTCTGCACATGTTTAAATGCACAAAATATGGTCCATTGACCTTATAATGATATATATTCGTGACTTAATATCAGCATTGATAAAATGCTGTGTCACAATGATCTCAGAGTATCGACACAAAGATGAAAGATGTAATCAGCTACTTAGCAACTAAAAAAAATCCGTATCCATGCTGTAAAACTGCATGTCATATATTAATGAACGAGGGGCGAACGTTCATATTTATCACGATAGACGATAACGAAAATCTAAGAGATATGACGGAATTAGTTTATTAAACTGTTGTCTTGTTGTGGCAACAATAACTCATCCAAAATCATTCAAACTGGTACTTTTTTGCAACATGCAATTGTCATTCATTCGACTGCCTTTGATGATTTAACAAACACTATTTTTAACCTAGAAGTAACACATATATATTGTCTCTTTTGCTTTCGGCTTCATTCGTCTGTGTAAATAAATTTATTATGTATATTTTACCGTAGGATGCTATTTATCCTATTCTCAGAACACCATAAGTTTAAGCAAAACAAACACAATCAGGTTCTTCCAACCTAAAATATTTTTAAATTAAACGTTTAGATAATATAATTTTTTTGTCTTAAGCTGTGTTATATCATCTGATTGATCTATTTTGTGGCATTTGCTTTTAGCTTATCCTTACATTATTGACAAATTATCAATGGTTATGTACAATGTTTTATGCTGAAATGTATGTAATTGTGCACAGATGAGACTATAATAAATAAATAAAAATAAATAAACAAATAAATATAGATAACATATATGTGATTTAAACTAAAAAATAAAGCAAGAAAGGTCTTATATATGTTTTCCTTTAATAGATCAAGCGTGAACATGCGATATATACTTCACTTTCACATATATAACTTTTCATTGTAATATATATATATACTCTACTTTATATTGTTTGATTAAATTTCTAAAACATAAATTACAAATAGTTTTAACGTGAATGACATTTTACTTCTAAAACAAAATGACAATCTCGGAAAATGAATAGAATCAAAACATAAACCTCCAATTCAAAATCTTGTATAATTATATATATTCAATTGTGCTTTTAATTGTATGTCCTAACGAGAGTTAAACGAATTGGCAATTGTACCACCATCTCAGCGCTGAACAAAACTGAACACTCATTTGCACCTTAAGAAGGTTTGTGTAAAGTGAATTTTTTGTTTGTTACTAATGCACAAAATTAAACGTCACATCTTGCAAAATATCAAACAAATACCAAAAATGAGAACTTTTGAGAATTGGTGAAAAAAATTACTAAAAGGGTAAACATGTCGCAGGCTTGTAGAAGAGAAAAAGTCATATTTAAGCATGTAATGACTCAGAGCATTTTTAAGACATTTGTAATTAAGGAAAACTCGTATATGTTATAATATCAATTTCTTTTACTTAACATTGATTTAATTTCATTTTTCTGTGTAAAATTTTGACTCATCATTTTGCAAGCCATTCGAAGCGAAGAAATGTTAAAATCAGTTAAAATATAAACTGAAAAAACAGAACCTTGTATGTCCTAGATTGCTCAACTAGTTTAAAAAATAGAGATTATTTGTTTGTGGTTTTAGTTTTGTTAAATAGGGCGTTAAAGGTTATCGTGAACCAGACTGTACTATCTCATTTGATTAATAATAGAAAGAGCATCGAAACTAGAGGCTATCTGATTTGTACGAGTGTTTTGATGTTCTTCTTTCTCTTTTGTATCATAGGCGAAAATAAAAACACGTTCCTGTTTGCACACACAATATGACAGAAAAAGGTAACCAATGAACGAGCATCTCAATATGATATTTCTATAGTTATCATTTTCTCTGTCGACCCAAGAAAAAATCATCCAATCGATGTGTATGCTCTGGCTGTCCCAAAAGTATGATACAATTTGACTTAAATGCAGTAATATTTATAATGCAAAAAATATATAAAGTGTCTGATAACTCGCATCTAAAATAAACTTAAAGGTGTAGAATAATGTAAGGTTTAGGACTACAGATTACAAGCATTTTCGCATGATTATCAGCAGCATGCATTCAAACAGTGTTATAAGCGAGTAGGCGGTTTTATTAGCGAATATAAAATGAGGTTTTTGATAAAACTATTAAAGATCATTTCTTATTCTCTTTAATTGTAAACTGAATGTTTGATGTATCTTATCTCTGTTCATTCTCCATTCAATATAATGTACATTTGTTCTGTAAATATTGTATAAAGCGAACAATCTTTGTTTCAATTTAATAAATTTCATTATCTTGATAGGATAGAAATTAATATCTAGGAGAGAAGTTTTAATGACAATATATCATGTAATGGATTCATGTTCAATATGTAAATCATTCACTCCATCACTCCAGCAAACAATAAATCTTTGCCTTTGGAATGCTAGTTTTTTCTCAAAGTATTTCACTCAAAGTGTATTCAAAGAAAGCATAGTTACAATTATTTACCCAGTTGAAAACATTTGTAATAAAACATTATGTGGATCTAATAAAATTGAATTGAACAGTGAAACTTTCAACAACATGCATGTGTCATTAACCTGATGTAACAGTATTCAAGTGGGAATATTAGAACGAGCATTTTTTAGCACTTTATCTCTCGACCGACTTACTTATTAATTATTACAAAGAATATTTTGTTGAATAGATTTGCCTACACTCTAAATAATTGTATATACATGTAAATGTAAATATACCGACAGCCATCTTCTTTACAAAATGAACGACACTTTGTCATATAATAATTAAATGTTTACCTTGGTCTAAATAACATTAGCTATTATATGTTCGATGATGTAAGTGTTCAGTCTATGCTGAACGTGACGAAATTACATATTTTATTGTCCATTTCTTTCAGATACAATAAATATATAGTTTATAGTATTTATTTTTGTATTTAGTCTGATATATTAACCACAATACCTATTAACTTTTCTTCGAAACAATTATTTACAATTTATGAGATAATTTACATAATCCACAATTGTAATTTGACTAAATTGTTTTTGACCGGTTCTTATTGACAAATAATGTTTAAAGAAAAAAAAATTTGGGAAAATTTTAGTAACATTTAAAATTCATCATTTATTTTCGTTTTTTTGTGACGCATAAAAAAAGGAAAAATAAACAATCCCTTTGCTTTTTGGGATTTTAAAGTGCTGTAAAAGGGTTTTCAAATTCCCTTTGGAAAAGATTTCGGCCCACTATAAATGTAAATTGTGAAAGGACCCCCGGTTTAGATTACCGTCTAGAATCTTTGGTCCTGCCACCAACATTGTTCTGCCCCCGTTAACTTTCAATAACTTTTTTAAACATTTTAAAACGCATTATGTATTTGCATAAATCATGATTGGAGGAATTTTCACATAAATTAAAAAAACTGAAGGTCCAAAAAAGTACAAGTTGCAGACTACTAATCTGCTAAACCCAATTACATGTTCCACGAGTATACTTACCGCGATTTTTATTGTGTGCAATATTTTTCGCAGTTTCTTTGAAATAGCAATTCTATAGTGTTTTTTGTAGTATAGATATATCACACACAAAAAAGAAAACATATCAATTTGATAAAGAAATCATATGCATTTTTTAGAATTTACGGGAAATATTAAAATGTAAAAGATCCTAGAATTGGGTTCCCACTTTTTGCTTTAGATCTATACCGTAACGTATCGATAAAGATTAATCTTTTATAGTGTTTGTGGCATTTTCGCTTTTCTGTGTTGTTTATAATGTTATTCCGAGACATGGGTTTATGTGTTTTAAGGATTAACGTTTATCTTAATAATCTTAGGAAAGTAATTGTATATAGATGCACACTTTTTATGGTGGCTGATCTACGCCATGTCGTATTTTCGCTTTTTCGCCTCAAAATGCAAAAATACGAAGAGACGACAACGTGGACTTTGTCGTCTCTTCGTGATTTCGCTTTTTTGGATTTTCGAGGCATAACATAGAACGAAATAACGTGCGTTAACCCTATATCAACACATACAGACGCGGTTACCTGTACAGGAAAGCGTTATTCATTTTATTGATTTAAAAGTTTAAAAATCTCTCTTTCAAAAGTACAACTGATTGCTGGACGTGTACAAAATGCTTATCATAGTGTGTACTGTTAAAATATAGCTATAACCATTATATCAACACAGTGAACTTTTTAAACTTATTACAATATAACATTATCGCGAACATGCAAGATGTACGTTTGTTAATAAAATAACTCACTAATTGGTATCTAGATGCTTCTTCTCCTGATAAGTCATTTTTGTTGCAAAATATTAGCGTATTGAAGTGTATTAGAGTATTGAAATATCAATATAAAGTTCCATCTGAATTATGTATACATCACATAGTGAGCAACAGTAAATAGTTTTTTATGTTTTCGTTGATTAAGCTGGTGCGTCTGAAGTATGGAACAATATACGTAATGCAAATATCTTATAGTTTAGTATCCTTTTTTAGCCTTATATATATATCCTAGCCCACCGGAAGTTCGTGACCATAAGCGCATAACGAGAAATAAATAAATAAATAAATAACAGATATATAATCAAACTTGTACACTAACCTGTTAAAATAATGTATTTTCTTCCATCAAGTCCAATTATTAACAAGCAGCATTTTTCAAAACATATTCAATTTCATTTTAAAGTAGGTCATCATCCGCCGTTTTGAATTCAAATTTTCCCCCTAACTTCGTGACCATATAGAGTAGTCTCCCTTGATAGGCCACAGTACACTAATTCGGTGTTTTTCAGTGAGTTTGTTTAAACATTACAACAGTCAATAAATTTAACTAAATAACAGTAACTGTCAAAACTTCTTTACTATATTTATTTAATTGTGTGTTTCAGTCAATAACTCTTCATGTCTAGAAGAGCAGTGAGGACAGAAGAATTTTTCTGTTTTATCAACACTTTTTTATTGGTACAGAATCCCAGATGAGTCCAGTGCTTACATGGGACATGGTTTTTTGATACCATCACACTGGTGCCCACTGTACAAATGTTACAGATTTCTTTTTAGCCAGGCAAACAGGCTCAAAGTTACTACAAACACAGCAGACTTCAGCTGTTCCCCGCCCTAATTGTTTCTGTATACAGAGTCTGAAGATATACTAGCATTTACTGTTATATGGGAAGGGCCAGGCTGAGGTTCATTATCCATCTGAGCATGCATGACACTTTTTTTAATTTTGAATGATTTACTTCCCTTTTTTGAAGTTGATTTTTTATGACCTTTCTGACTTATTTCATGTTGTTTCAATAGAGTCAAGAACAGACTTAGCTGATAGATCCTTCCCTGAGAAATTCTACTCTGGTATTTCCTAACCTTTTGCTTTGGTTTCTCACTCTTCACCTTCCTCGAAAGTCATCTCCCTTTCCAATAAAAAATCCCCAGATGCATCCTTATCTAGTACAATACCCCCATTCAACAGTAGCTGACTATCTGTATCAGTACATTCAGCATATCAATTATCTTGAAATACTACTGCTGGAACAAGACTCTCTCTGAGGTAACAGAATTTGTCAAATGGACATATTCCTGTCTTCTTGAAAGCTGACTGAAGATTTTCACTGGAAAGTGATTTTGTATATTGCCCTACATGCCAGTTGACAGACATTGTTTTGTGTGATATTGGTAGAATTCATGCGCATGAACTTATGACAACTCATTGTTATATATCTTCTGGAATGGACCAAAAACAGCTACATCTAGGGGTTGTAAGATATTGAGGTGTGGGCTGGAAGAACAAATATTATTATAAACTTTTTGACTCTTAGCCCATTCTACCAAGTCTACAGAGACATGAGGACTTGTGGCCATCAAGGAGAAGTAAACAGGCTTCTGCAGTACCCACCAGGTAAGTACTTAATAAAATGCTTCTCAAAGGTAAGTCCCCTTAAATATTATTGCATAGCTGTTAGACCAAACCTGATAATCAAATACTTAACAAGTCCCACTTGCACTGGAGAAGAACGTTCTAGTTTAACTTCTTGGAGCATACGCTTACCCGTAAAAAAACAAAATACGGTGGAATTAGCAATACCACCAGCACTACCACAACCTAAAATGAGTTATAGTTTTACTTTTCCCAGTAGTCACAGAGGTTCTCCTTCCTCAGGCAGGTGGGGCAGTAGAAAACATGAAACAATGTGAGGGGGCTTTTATGAATTAAGTGAAATTCCCTTCTCATCCACATTAAATATTCTATGTGGTTTGTCAAGTAAATCATTCTTTGTGAGAGTAATAAGTGAATTACTAAAGTAAGCATTGACTGTTGCTTCACTTGCCATTTTAGCTCTAACATGTTCAAATACTTGTGGGATTTGAAACTTTCACTTCCGGCCAACGTTTACGAAATCCATCCATCCACCTTAAATGTCCCCAATGGGATTGTCCTCTGGTTCTTTTACCAACACTAACTGCATACTCAGTTGCAATGTCTACACACTCTTGCATGGTGTAACCAATAACCATAATTAGCCATAGTTTTAATATGCTGTACAATTTTGGCCTCTTCAAACATATTCAAAACAGGTTTCTCTTCCAGTTAGTGATACATTCAGGTCTATCTTTCCTAACACCCTGTCTCTTAAAGTTTTGTTTAGACAAACCCCAAATAATTTACTAGCCCTGAGAACAGGTGTTCCACTTTCAATAACAGACTTGTATGCATTTTGCAAGGTTGAGGATGAATATGATCTGTACTTGGCCTTCAATACAACAGGCTTTTGCCCTACAACAACAAGAAAAAACACTTAATTTTTCTGCTTGTTGATAAGAGACATGGGGTACCCAATATTGATCTATATTCTTTTAGTTAGCCTTAAAGAATAAACATTTTTTTCAAAAAAACGAGGCTGTCAAATCTAAAATGTAAATACAGCAGACGGATAACTTTTTAAAACTTGAAATGTTATTTTTCATGGAAAAAAATACTTTTTAAGAGAGAACATTTTTGGGAATATTAGAAAATACATTTTTACTACTGGTATGTGTATAAAGGTTGGTTTTTACCTGTTTAAAGCGCAATTTGGCATATAAATATCACGATGACATTTGTGACGACCTGACCTAGTTACGTACAGTTGTTTACATCTCGCAGGTGCGCGCGTGATTTCACTGGATTGGTTTACAAAAAAGTTACGAACTTCCGGTAGTCACGAAGTTAGGGGGAATGACGATATGAGATAAATCTTGGTTAGGTAAATGATTCAGTCAGTAACTGTAGATAATGTAGCTTCAATTGAATGATCATTTTCACATGTTAAGTTCATGTTTTCCTATAAATGTAAAAATGGCATGTAAATGATATCATGTGAAATATGATGTAAAGCTCAGATAATAATTATGATACAAGATTTAAAACATTATTTTAATGAAATGTCAGTTATTTAGCATTATACTGCTCCTTGCATGGCTTGAGTAATTAAAATATTCAAAGATAGCGTAACGCTTAAATTGTGCAACAAATACAAATATTTTTTATTATATTGATATAGAGGATATTTGTTTAGTTCAGTGTAAGATCGGAATATATTTCACCGAGTGAGCACCAAAAGGTATATTTCACGAGTGGCGCAGCCACGAGTGAAATATGAACTTTTGGTGTTCACAAGGTGAAAATTTATATTTCGATCTAGCACACTAAAACTTTTGAACAAATTTTTCCTTTAATTACATGTCGGAAAGATAACGTTTTTAAAAAAAAACATAATAAACCTAATACTGAATGAAAAGCGCAGCCAAATAATAATACAACGAGTGACGTCATATTAACGACGTTCACGTTCATTAAGTTTTGGTACCTTTACAGTGTACTGTGCAAGCTGGTGATCTTCATGAAACAACGTAATAAGCGGGCTTAAATTCAAAACGGTGACATTTTCAAGTGGTATTTCACTGTTCTCACACACAGTGAAAATTACCAGTTTTATATCACTGATATAGTTTCTATAGAACCACCGAAAAAGCATGTAATGAATATAGAACATCCCACTTTTAAAAATCGAAAATCCCATACATTTGTGTAAAATAGCACATAATTACACTGTTAAATTGATACTATTCTTTATTATATCTGGCAGGCAATTGGTCTCTAAAATATAGGGCAATTACAATGTTTAATTTTGAATTAAACATAAAAATATTAACAACAATGTTTTTAAATATCAATTCACAGAATACATGTAAACTTAGGTCATTGAAAGACAGTTTCATACTTACTTTGTGGCAAAATTCTAAGTAGACATTGTATAAGCAGATCAATTATTATTGGTTTCACTAGAATGAAGCTTAAATAGATAATGTTGAATCTTAGAACTTTAATCAAAAAATATTAACATAAATAATATAATAAATAAGGTTATAGTCATAAACATTTTATTTCATTTAATATACTTAAACAGGGGTCATTACGGTAGTTTCATACATAAAGTGACATAAAATAACATCATTTAAATTACTGATCAAAATCGATAACAGATAGAGAAATCCAATTAAATTGCTTTTTTATTCACTGTTAGCTTAACTCTTCATGCCAGTCAATGAATATATCAATATTGTGATTAATTCAAACATCAGGTTATTGGACCATTTTAGCGTTCGGTTCTTGGAAATACAGAATCGAACTTATCATCTAGTAAGCAAGATAGTTAACAACCGGACTATCATTTCCCATATACGTTGTATGCAAACATGTTTATACTCTGATGAACCTTACCAGGACTGAGAATTTTATGAATTATCTTTCTTGGCATAAATAAACTATGTCGTGATATTTCAAATTACCGAAGGCAATCATTTGTCAACAGTGGACAAAGTTTGTTTTACAATGATTCATGCAAAAAAATCTGATATCTGGTCTGGTTACGTTTCCTTGATGATATTTTCATGATTTGGAATGATTCTTTGGAAACGCTTAACTTATTTATAGATTCCTTAAATTGTTTCCACCCGAATATTAAATTCACTTACAATATTTCTAAGTGTTTGGTATCTTTTCTTGATGTTTCTGTACGTAAAGACGTAACAGGAAAAATTGTTACCGATATATTTTGCAAACCTACAAA
The DNA here is from genome assembly GCF_026571515.1 of Ruditapes philippinarum. Lineage (NCBI taxonomy): Eukaryota > Metazoa > Mollusca > Bivalvia > Venerida > Veneridae > Ruditapes > Ruditapes philippinarum. Next base: position 87,481 of record NW_026859050.1, on the reverse strand, counting down.
TTTGCATTTGTATATAGATTTTACATCCTCACATCCTTTATCATGTAAAACAAATGGTATCCGTTTAAGTCAAGCTAAACGTTATTGAGAGTGTCATTTCCGATGACTAGCACTTTTAAGCAGTCTTTAGACGACGTTGAATAGATATTTTTCTGATAGAAATATATCCTAAAATTCTTATTATTGGGAAAGCGTTTTCTAAAATTGAAGGCATGTCCAAAATGATACTCTTCGTCCTGTCGTTAAAAGTACTTGTTCAATAATACCCTTTTACTGTATGTTTTAATACAACTCCTCTGCCTAATATTGGTGAAATCTTAAATAAATATTGGGATCTATTACTTTTTTGTTCTGATAAGGTAAGCGTTAAAAATATACATACCCAAGTTCAAACCTATTTTAGCTTTATAGGACGTCCTAAAAATGTTAATGAGATTATCTTATGAGAAGTGCATTACTTGATCGCACATTTTTATCTAGCCAATGTTTACGAAGTAGATGTTCACAGTGTAACAATATCATCGTTGATTCACAATTTAATAGCAGAATTACAGGTCGTTCTTTTGATTTACATAATGATATTTACTGTACGACGCGTAATGTAATTTACCTCATTACATGTAAAGGCTGTAATAAGAAATACGTAGGTCAAACTTATCAAAATGTATCATGCAGAATGGAAAAGCATATATTTGATATAAGAAATTGTGACGTAAATCCATTTTCACATGTTAAAATTAGAATGACAGTGTCTTTTAACATTACAAATTTGCAAGTGTTTGTGAAGAAACATATTATTGGTTATTGAATGTAAACAAACAAACATGCTAACCAACATCATGATTATTTATGGTGGGTAAGACTTTAATACTTACATACCTTACACGTCAAAGCATGTTAGGAATAATCTTCCTTAGCAAAAATAAAATACATCGTGGTATTTAAAATTACCAGAGGCAAATCGTTTGTCAACTGTGAACAATGTTTTTATTACAATGATTCATACAACCACGGTTGTTTGTTCAAAGTGAAAGGTCATTTGTGTGAACTTATGTCATTTGTGTTCTTTAATGGTAACACTCAAAATTGTTCTACAAAGTATATTTCTTGTTACAGTAGTTTAACTTAGTTTGCTCAACAGTAAATTCAAGCAGACAAAACCCAACATCAGTTTAATTAATGTCGTTAAAAGCGGAATTTTACACACATGTTACAGATTTCATCTGTAGTATAACATAAAGAATATCTACAAATCTTGAAATGAGATTAATGCTGTCAATCAATCTGATTTAAACCTGATAGTGTATAAACTTTCTATAAGAAAAACGCCAAAGTTTGATAACGCAGCAAATAAATATATCTAAGTGGTGAACATTTCCTGTACGAAAATCAGCAAACCACGGGAGTTTGAAATGTTTACGACAATTTAAATCAAGGTTTAAAATGTGAATGAACATACAAAATGTGTATCTGTGTAGACAGCCGGAGAACCGTAGGCAAGTAGTTTCTTTCGAATGACAAATCACTTTTAAAAAGAAAATAATCAGGTCTGTCTCTGATCTCAAAAACATACAATGATTATGCTAAATACCTACAGATGTCGGCAAAACAAATTAAAATGTTTTTATTACAATGATTCATATAACCACGGTTGTTTGTTGAAAGTGTAAGGTCATTTAAGTGAACTTGTGTCATTATTTTGTCTTCCTTAATGGTTACACTGAAAATTGTTCTACAAAGTATTTTTGTTATAGTTTAACTTAGTTTGTTCAACAGTAAATTCAAACAGAGAAAACCCAGCATCAGTTTAATTTATATCGTTCAAAGCGGAATTGTACAGCCATACTACGGTATAACATAAAGAATATCTACAAATCTTTTTCATGATATTTGAGTAAAAACATAAATTAAATGTAATAGTTCAAGTTTTTGTTCTGTCTTTCCTGGAAATAGTGAAAAAACAGAATCCAAAGGAACATCCAAAATGGCAAAATTAAAAATGTTTCAGACTCGGTTTAATTGAGCCTGTTCATGGCCGGTTCTGGAATGTGCAAGCTACCGTTCACGCCCCGTAGCACTTTCCTGAAAAATTTAAGTGAGTCATTGCCTTTAACACATGTATTATCTGTTACATTCTTCTGAAATTTTATTTACACTGTCTCGTTAATAGGAAAATGGTGGGACTAAGAGCGAGGTTTGGTGCACCATTAACCAGTTTAAACTATGCTGCTGACCGTTCCAAGGCGGCGCCCCTATGTGATCCTCAGATATTTGTCTATGTTGTTTTATACTGTTTTGGTGACACTTGTGTCCCTTGTTGTTTTCTCGTCTACGGTAAGTATCTTCCCCTTTGGCCATAGTTTTTATTTATTTTATTTATCCCCTCCCCTTCCCCGGGTCTCCTGTCCCCTTCCCTTGTGCCCTTTGACTTTATGGGCCTATTATTTTATCATGTATTTGTTTTCTTTTAGTTCCTTATCAGTTACTAATTATTTATGATTTTAGTGCTAAGCATGCCCATGGTCTGCCTTGTGCTCTGTCCTTTGTTTGGGGTCCTCCTGGGCTCCTTGCCGCTGGCTCTTGTTACTGGGTCGGGTTGGGGTTGCGTTCATTGAACGCCGCCTTTCTTTGTTGATCTTGTTTATCATATCTTTTACATCTGTATTTTGTGTATACAATAACTGAGCTATAGTCATTTAAAGTGATCGCAAATCAATGAGATAATTGAAAAAATTTTCTTCAGGTTGCATCTCTTTCATCTAGTTATATTTGGACAAAACTTCAGCAAAACTTCGAGCAAAAAACCTTAAAAGGTAATAGATAGAGTCCCCGTGCATATCTTATCATATTTGAATAAAAAAAGACAGAATGATAGAAACTTTTTTTTACATTTAGATATATAAATTGTATCAGAATACCCATTACAAAATAAGTGTTGATACAAGCATAAACAGGTACATTAATAATCGCCTATATTTTAACTTAGCACTGACAAGATCATAAAAATGCTGCCAAGTATTAGATATTTTTCAATAAAATCATAACATAAGATACTATAACATAATGTACTCTTTTGTTTTTAATTTGATAAGTATCATAAACTTTTATTAGGACTGATTCATGTAAACTATAATTGTACTAACATTAAATCGGTTAAGATTGCTAAAAGAATCATGTGTCTTAAATTAAAACAGCTACTACTTTGCTACATGTATTTATTCACCGATAAACTAAATTTTATACCATACGTTTTTTATTGTGGAAAGTGCAATCTTACACCTCAGTCGATGGTATAAACATCTTTCATATTTTCTCAAACGTACAGGTGTAATAATCTAATATTTGTCATAAAAACTTGTTGTTCATATAAAGTTACAAAATTAACATAAGTTATTGTCACGATTAGTAAGGAAAAACGTCTATAACATTCAAATGCCATGTTATATCGGATTCCTATAGGATTGTTTTTAATGTTTATGTATACAAATAACAGATGCTGCTTTGATAAATAGATATAATATCATGTGTTTCCTAGTCATAGCACGTATGTATTTCGCGAAACCTTTGATAAAGACAATTTTAGTATTTTCAATAACTGAATTGAACTACCTTCACTTGGTATTTTGATAGATTCCTACACTGACCTTTTTTATGTATTTGGAAACAAATTCTTTTAACCACAAAACATTTCCATGTGTTCATTTCTTAACATATACATTGTGGGGAATTTTTTATTGAAGTCTTTTTACCGGATAACTCGAAGTAGTCAGACAAGATTTATTTGGGAGACTGGTATATGAATACAATAACATATGAAGACACGGATTTTATTTCCGTAACATATTCACTTAAACGAACCAGATATACATATAATTATCCATCTCTTACAAGTCATGTGTATTCGAACATTATTTCAATACATTCTCACAATGATGATAGCTGGGGGTTGTTTTTTTTTTGAAGAAAAAACATATTGTAAAAATACTACTTTATTCGGTTATTACTGTCAAAATTGTGGAGCTAAATTCTGAATGGTTGCTGCTCTAACCCCAAGACCGCAGTAAAAGGGACGTCCAAGAATACCTTGTCATACTGGTCACCTGGCAATTGGACAGCAAATCTGATCTGAATAATTCGTCTTGCTGAAACTGCGTAAGAAGTCACCCTCAAACCTTACGCATTTTTAAGTTCAAATTTATATTTTATACGAGTAATGATGAACTTTTGTAATTTACTCAGCTGATTAAAATATGTTTCCAACATGTATAGTAACGTATTAACTGTTTCAAATGTTTTGCAAGGAAAATGATATCAGATCATTTAACACAAATGTGTATGGGAGGTCACGTTTAGGCGTAAGTGTTATCGCGTCTAACAGGAACAATTTATGATTTATTATTGCGTTGTTATCATTTTATCTCTATTGACCAGGAAGAATCATGTGACAAAAATGTAAACTTATACAATATTTCCTTTACATGTTTTGCTGTAATAAATGGTGCAGCTGTCGTGATAAGGATCTTATGAAAAAGCATTATTTGTATAACAATTTAAAATGTACCTAAATATCTCCTTTATATATGTGTAGATCATTTCATTTGTATTACTACAATATTAATACATGTATGTATTTTGCCGTTATACAAAAAGTGCATAGTTTTGTCGTTATATACAAGATACATATTTTCAAAGTTTAATCAAGAGATTTCATAAAGCGGACTGTAAATGTGTTAAATACTTTTATCAAAACAAACTATAAGTAAGTTATCAAATGCGCGAACATGCATCCAATAAAGCTTGCGGTAATGTATTTACAAACTTGATGAGTAACAGGGTAAATGTTACTTTATAATCTGTTTGTGATATCTAGTGCAATGTTAAATCTGGATTAATGCTGTCAATTTATCTGATTACAAACTGATAGCATATAAACTATCTATAAGATATACGTGAATGTTTGATAACACAGCAAATAAATTATCATAGTTCAGAAACAACGAGAATTTAAAGTGCATATGAGAAATTAAATAAAATGTGATAGAATGGAGTTGTTGACATACGTAAACCATTTTTATTTATTATTAGAGAAGCTGGGAATTTAATAAGATTATATAAATGTGTGTAAACAACTGGATACCTATAATGCATTTATAATATAGTGGCAAGTATTTTCTCTAGTGACATATCATTTTCAAGATACAATTTAATAAAACTGTAAGAAATTCTGATATTGATTATTTTCGTGCAAAGAAGGAAATATTTTTCTCCTAATTAAATATGTTTAAAAAATTATGAAATGCGGCAGTTTTATAACTTATAAGTTAAAATGTCGATGGCCTTAAGTAAGCAATATCCGATAGTTCTCCACAACGTAAAGTTCATGTCCTGGTCATCTCAATACAAGGATTATTATACAATTAAGTAGACTTTTAGTCAATATTGAACGGAAATATTTGTTTATTTTCAAGATATAAACATAACATGTTTATGTCAGAATTATAGATAGAATAAAACAATAATCATGAAAAGTTTTATTACAATATTGTTTAATGGAAATCATTAAATGACTTCACAGATTTAAAATAAATTGTATGTATTATTTTTAAAGAACCGCTGATAGCAAAATTTTAAACTTAGTATTATTTTGATATAAAATAATTCATACCGTTAAACTGTTCCAGATTTAGCAAAAAGTCAAAATAAATAATTTTGATGCAGATGAATAATAAAACTGTCCATGTTTAATGTCACATTTGAATATTTTCTGATATATTTACACTATCAAAATGAACTTCCCATGATATTTGTAAACAGAATTTTCTTTCATGTATTGGGTTTTATATTCACAATAAATAATCTTGGAATAAAACAAACAATATGCTTAAACATATTGACAAATGGTTGATAAAACGCTCATAGCTTAATAATTATTTTGAAATCTTTTATCATAATCTCAGATAATAATGTCTATTACGTAGGATATTTCCATTTTTCCATTTTTTCATGTTGTTTTATTGGGATTGATTATAGTCAGCAAATATTACAAAAAAATATGTTCCCTCTATTAACCTGTATTATATAAGTATGATCTCTATATAGAATTCCGATGCAAAAGATGTAACTCTTGCTGTTGTAAACATATGAGTCATGTTAAGAAAAATGGCATATTTAATGTTTCTAGTTAAACTTCCAGTACATTTCCAAGTATATTAATAACTTAGCTTCACTTAAACATAATCGTTAAATCTTTCCATTTACATCAAGAAAACTGACATTAAAAATACGTTTACTTGATACGACTATAAATAAGATTTTAGTGTTAACCTAATAAATTGTAAGACTATCAATGTAACAACATGACATTGTTATATAGTGATAAATTACATACGCATTACTGATACGATTTTATGGGTAGCAGACAGGCAGTTGAAAAATCTATTCTTATATGCATGATGTAACAACAATTTTATTATGTCTCCCCCACCTCGGGGGGAGACATATTGTTTTTGCCCTGTCCGTCCGTCAGTCCGTCCGTCAGTCCGTCCGTCAGTCCGTCCGTCAGTCCGTCCGTCAGTCCGTCCGTCCGTCCATTCTTCGTTTCCGGACGATAACTAGAGTTCCTTTTGACCTACAGCTCTCAAACTTCATAGGATGAATGGTCTTATTGAGCAGATGATCCCTATTGTTTTTGGGGTCAGTAGTTCAAAGGTCAAGGTCACAGTGACCGTTGGTCAATTTCTCGTTTCCGGATGATAACTAGAGTTCCTTTTGACCTACAGCCCTCAAACTTCATAGGATGATTGGTCTTATAGAGCTGATGATCCCTATTGTTTTTGGGGTCAGTAGGTCAAAGGTCAAGGTCACACTGACCGTTGGTCAATTTCTCGTTTCCGGATGATAACTAGAGTTCCTTTAGACCTACAGACCTCAAACTTCATAGGATGATTGGTCTTATTGAGCAGATGATCCCTATTGTTTTTTGGGGTCAGTAGTTCAAAGGTCAAGGTCACAGTGACCGTTGGTCAATTTCTCGTTTCCGGATGATAACTAGAGTTCCTTTTGATCTACAGCCCTCAAACTTCATAGGATGATTGGTCTTATAGAGCAGATGATCCCTATTGTTTTTGGGGTCAGTAGGTCAAAGGTCAAGGTCACAGTGACCGTTGGTCAATTTCTCATTTCCGGATGATAACTAGAGTTCCTTTTGACCTACAACCCTCAAACTTCATAGGATGATTGGCCTTATTAATCAAATGATCCCTATTGTTTTAATGGTCAGTAGGTCAAAGGTCAAGGTCATCCGTCCGTCAGTCCGTCCGTCAGTCCGTCCGTCAGTCCGTCCGTCCGTCCATTCTTCGTTTCCGGACGATAACTAGAGTTCCTTTTGACCTACAGCTCTCAAACTTCATAGGATGAATGGTCTTATTGAGCAGATGATCCCTATTGTTTTTGGGGTCAGTAGTTCAAAGGTCAAGGTCACAGTGACCGTTGGTCAATTTCTCGTTTCCGGATGATAACTAGAGTTCCTTTTGACCTACAGCCCTCAAACTTCATAGGATGATTGGTCTTATAGAGCTGATGATCCCTATTGTTTTTGGGGTCAGTAGGTCAAAGGTCAAGGTCACACTGACCGTTGGTCAATTTCTCGTTTCCGGATGATAACTAGAGTTCCTTTAGACCTACAGACCTCAAACTTCATAGGATGATTGGTCTTATTGAGCAGATGATCCCTATTGTTTTTGGGGTCAGTAGTTCAAAGGTCAAGGTCACAGTGACCGTTGGTCAATTTCTCGTTTCCGGATGATAACTAGAGTTCCTTTTGACCTACAGCCCTCAAACTTCATAGGATGATTGGTCTTATTGAGCAGATGATCCCTATTGTTTTTGGGGTCAGTAGGTCAAAGGTCAAGGTCACAGTGACCGTTGGTCAATTTCTCATTTCCGGATGATAACTAGAGTTCCTTTTGACCTACAACCCTCAAACTTCATAGGATGATTGGTCTTATTAATCAAATGATCCCTATTGTTTTAATGGTCAGTAGGTCAAAGGTCAAGGTCACAGCGACTGTTGGTTAATTTCTCCTTTCCGGATGATAACTAGAGTTCCTTTAGAAGCATCTTCTCATACAACCTTAACAATAGAAACCATCCATAGACAGCCTTCATTGAAGTGACTACCGGGTATTTACATTATCTTATCTCCATTTCCATTCCTGTTTCCATTCACAGTTATTCTCAGCAGTGGGGGAGACATGCGCTTTTTTACAAAAGCATCCTCTAGTTTTTAATAGTCTAAAACTGAAATATTCAGTTTAGTTTTTTACTATTGTTGTCATTTAATCTGGACACAAAAGGTCAGAATACATACGCTTATATATGTATTGCTTTCGACATTTTTAACAGACTGTGCCTTAATTTATTATGTTAAGGAACAAACACAAACTATAGCTGAAAGCAGGAATATAATTAATAATAAAAGTCCATTTCCAACTTGAATACAAACTTGATTAGTATGTGAGAAAATATTGTCATTTTATGTGAACTTAAAACATATTATAAAATTGATATAGATATTCGGAAAAGGGAAAAGCGATGCAAGGCAAACTAAAGATTCATGCTAAGCAAAATATAGTATTTGTTATAAACTATTAAGGTAATTGACTGCAACAGACGATTTATATACGAAGTACATGAAGGGACATTTAACCTTTATAAATTCATCAATACGACTTTGATGAAAAGTAAAATAGTTAAAATGTACTCGTTGTACTTAATTAAATCTATATTATAGCTTCAAAGATAAAATGCGCCGTTTTTAAGATAGGAAATATACTTAAATTATAGCCACAAGAATAATTTTGGCAAGATTGCATGTAAAAATGATAGGGTCTAGCAAACTATATATTATTGACTAGTTTTGTAACATAAATAAAAAATTGGAAAATAAAGTTTAACTTTCTATTATTTAAGACCTTGAATTTGACAAATGTTTCAAAGTTTAACTTACAGTTTGAAATGCAATTGTTCACAACTTAGATTTAATTAATGTTTGATGGTTACAGCAGAATAAAAACAATATGTTTTAAATACTTTTTACATAGAACTACAGAATTTAAACTTACTATGTTAGCAGTACAATAGCATACAAAAAGTATATTAATATAACACAATATTATATTAATATAACACAATATTACAAATTAGCAGTACAAACATTTATTATATATATACTATTCATGAACAATTTAGAATACTAACCTACTAAGAGAAAGAATATTGAAAAGAACTTTTTTGAAAGAAGATGAATGAACATGAAAAGTTATATAAACAAAACAAAATTATTAAAAATGATAGTGGCATGAGTAGGTATTAAACCCACGACATTGCGAGTATTAGTTTTGCGCTTTACCTACTGAGTTATCTAGGAAATAGATACTGAACACATTTAAAATAAAGGCTATATGCATAACAATATTATTGACTAATTTTGTAACACAAGAATGGTGTTACACGATACAACTTTAAGATTTTCTTGAGTTAATTTATTTTTTAAATTATCATTTTGATAATTGAATTGTAAATTTTACATCATTTATTGCAGCAGCTGCATAACCCGGAAATTTTTATTGACGTTTAAACGTTAAACACATGAACGTGCTAACTTATATGTCAATAACAACTACTTCATTAAGGAGTAATTCTTTAACAGTATGAAATATATCAATTCTTTTATAACGATAAAACGAATGTGATAATACATATACCATTTAATCGACGCATCTGAAATTGACTCTGAAAATACGAACTCACATAATTATATTTTTATTAGCCATAACATATTTCCCTCACGGGTGCCACATGAACTAACGAAGAGTCGCATTGCTAAAATATGCAAGGTCATTCTTATTTATAATAAAACGAAACAAAACAAGTCAGTTTGCCACGCTTAACTACTCTGCTCTGTCCTGTTTTTTTATGCATGGGCATGCAGTATTTGATCTTAGGGTCAAATATTAATAATTTTGAAAATTTATAAGGTAAACTTTTTTCTATTGTAATAATTTGTGCAATGAATTTATATGATTTAATGATGTCGATTTATGAGACTATAACAAAATATATTTTTGATATACTGACAGATGTAAAGTTTTTGTCTGTAACATGGGAAATTTATATAATGATGAGCATTTTATTTGTATAAGTTCTGAAAATGTTTATCTTAAAACATTGAATCTCTGGGGTTTTCCTTTTGAACACGCACTGGTTTCAAAAGCAGTATTCAGTCAGTAAGCTATGATAACATGAATATATTATTATACCGCAGAGAACATGTGAAACACTTAGATTCAGCGAAGAGAAGCTATATTTTAGTGTATATCTATGCAATTGATTACGTCTTGCAGAACAAATACACCGTTTGTTTGAAATATTCTGCATGCTATAGGGAAGATTTCAACGTGTATATCGACTTTGAAGTTATACATACTATACTATTTAGTTACTGAGCTTTTCTTTTTTAAATATCATATTATTTTTAAATGCCACAATAGTTCGTCAGTAAATCTATGAGATCACTGAATGCTGCAAGCCAAGTGATTAAAGACAAAATTAAACATAAAGAAACAATTAATTAAAAGTCAAAGTTATAATATATGAATATTTCTTTTAATGGAGGTTTTGCAAGTTAAATATTATTCCATATACCGGTATCTTTTTAACTGTATTTCTGTTCATTAGTGACGGACTTATATAGCTTATTATAAATTTGAACCACTAAACGTATGTTTAAAAAGCAAATGTACAAAACATCAGCTCAAAATACTTCTTAATAAATGGCACTTACAAAGATATATTGTGTTTTTGTCACTTCATATTTTCTTTAAAACTTAATGCAAAGTTTTACGACTTTAGAATATAAATAATTTCTGTAATCATTATTTCTAAATATTTAAAATAAATGTAAATTTAGTTTTAATTTATCGTTAGATTTTGTTAATTCCGTAAAACACAACATTAATTTATGTTACAGGTGTCTTAAAATGTTGTAGTTATAATCACTAAATATTTGTATTGATAGTAGAGTAATATGAAATGTGATACGGTCGTGTTGGTTGAGTGCATAGATATTATATTTATACAGCGGGATGCTATATTACGTTCCCAATTTTCAACTTTCTCTTTTGGAAACATCCGCATCACTTTAAACTAGTTTCACTGACGAATACAAATAACACAATTTGTGTTCCTTGGATATATTTGTTTAAATAATAGTAATGCAATTTTTTTGTGAATATATTTTGAGGTATGTTATATTTTATATTTAAGACCAAATGATAAACTTGATTTATATTGTTTAAATTAGTTTATCTTTAGTAACAAAGAATTAGAAATTAAGATAATGGAATGGACGAATATATGCATCATAGATATATCCTCATTTCATATGCATTTCAGTATATATTACGCAGTAATTAAAACAAAATGTCTTTGTTAATTAAATTTTGATTTTATATCATTTCATGAAATTTAAGAAAAATGGGTTTGCATTTGCTAGTACACGTCAAAACCTTTTTCTGATGAATAAACATGGCTGTATGGAGCGTGTTTTAAGATATTTGCGTGTGGCATGAATCAATCATTGTAAAAGTGTCTAAGATGCAAAGGTCAGTGATTTATATCAAACAACTTTATCTACTGACGACAGGAATAAGACGAATATTTTTACTGCATGTTTAGATTGAATAATTGCAGTACAAATTACAATTATTTCGACAATATCTATGTACTTGTAAGGCGATTGTGTTAAATGTTTATTTGTTATTGATTTCAGAATTATTAATAAGTGTAAAATAACATATTACTAATATTGCTATAGGATTATAGCAGTGTGATATTTGTGTTATTTACAGGTAAATATCACATGTTCAAATCTTTGGAAAAAATCCTTTTAATATTTAAATGATATATCGGTAACAGTTTGGTTGTACTGGAAAAACCAACCTTTTGCCGACTTCTAGATATCAACTATTCAATTTCCGGATATTCGTTTATGATGTCTTTCTCTTAAGACATGAGATCCTATATGTTATCATTGTCGAAAAGTATGTTTGACTTTTAAATGATTATAGAACAGTATGTTGACGTTTTGCATTTCAACTGAAAAAGCCTATGAAATGCAAGCACATATTGAAGTATTAGATATCCGCTTTACTTATGTTGTTTTATTGACTGAAAATGTTTAATGATTCCTATTATACAAAAATAAAATTTTCCTCTATTTTAAGTTTTTTACTGTCTTGTTTCCCTCGGGTTGAACAAACTTTGTGTTTTGTTTTTTTTTTGAAAAACCTTTTTGTATAAAATTTGATTTGCATTGGTAATTTTTTAATTTTGGATGATAGTTTTTGAAAATCAAGGGAAAGCGCAAGCTTTATTTAAAAAATTATTTAGTTTTCTGAGTATTTTTGGGCACCCTTTTTATTTTTACGAAGCGATGGTATTAAAAAAAAAATCCCAAATAGATTGAAAAAATAGAAAATTCATGTTAAAAAAAAAAGAGGTTATAGAAAATTTAAATATCGAATTCCCCGATTGTCTCTAACGTGTGGTTTTAATTGAAATGTATTGAGCACTAGCTGGCAGTCCTTAATTACACACGGCAAGAAACTATTGTACCATATAAATTTAATTACTGCTAGTATTGAATACGTGCTTAAATGAGTATAACAAAATAAAGAAATTATTTGACACAAAAAATAAATATATATAAAAACAAATTGAATAATTATGATAAGTTTATTTTTGCATTTTATATTAAAATTTTTTTACCTATCTTTGGGAAAAATAAAAAATTTTAACGATAATTTCGGGTTTGTCATTTGGTTTTTAATGTTTTAAATTTTAATTAATTAATTAATTGTTTAAATTTTTAAAGGTGGGGTGCTCAAATGTAAGATAATATCTAATTTTAATGCTAATTCAGGATGAAAAGGGGGAAATTTTTTTACTTCATATAAATGTGCTTTTCTTGTTCAGGGGATATCTAAAAACAGCCAATTTTATGAAGAAAAATATAAATAAACGTTCAGATGAACTGCTATGTTCATCGGACATTGACAAATTAACAGATGTTTTGTTCAAAAAATTTTAATATCATATACAGAGAATGATTTTAAGGAATCATTTACATTTGATGATTTTTTATGCAAAATGACATTTCTGTGGATGTTTCTTTATTCAAAATGGTGCTAGGAAGCGTTTGCAGTAGTTTGAATATATCCAGTTCATCCAGAACTAAAATGCATGTTCGGGCGACTTTTGAGGAATGGTATTTTGACTTTAATTTATAATTAATAATGAGTTAAGTTTATATGTCTAACAAAAATCAACTGTTTTTTTTTAAAGTTCATGTGCTATAGACACTAGGTTATAGTGACTTGGGAATCAAGTTTTTAATAATGGAAAGTTATTTTTATGCTTAATCACAATAAAAAATATGCATAAATTAACTCAGCTCGGCTTTATATTAAACGGTTTTCCCTAACTGTCATAAGTCATAAGATATGATATCATCAATGTGTTTGCCTGTTAATTTATTAAGCAAAGTCAACAGAAAATTGAATCCTGTAAAATAACAGAATCAATGGCTTTCATATAATGTAATACAGGTATGTTATAAATACATGATTGTATATTGTGCTTTTCTATGACAGATTGATGTGCTGAATTAAATATTAAGCTAAAAGTAATGTTAGTTGGTTTCAATTTGAGAATGATCTAAAGGGTAATTGATTCATAACATGAATTCATTCATTCGATATTGTTTGAGATGTATAGAAGTCATCAACAGTATAAAGATATTGATACATGTAGTTACACATGTTCATCTCACAAAAAAAAAATATTAAAATATATTTTTTTGCATAGCTTTCCATACAATTGTATCTTGAAACATTGGTTCATGTATCTAGTTGCTCTGAAAAACTTAAAATATGCTATAGTCTCTCATTAAATCAAAACACTCTTTTGCTATGTAGTAGTGGCAGTGGCTACAATGTACTCATGTAATTACAGGTTTTAGAATATTAGTTTCCTTTTGCTTATTAAGACAACGATAATTTATTTTGTAGGAGACAGAATTGTTGTTGTTGCTGTTGTTGTTGTTGTTGTTGATGATGCACATATTTTATCCTTCTCTAATTATTCATCAACTGTAAAAATCACACAACAAAAGTACTTATTTAATTCAAATTCAAACAGAGATTTTGTCTTACGCTGCTAATTCTATTGATTTATTAATTCATCGTTCAATTAAGGTTTGAAATAAGCTGTCCTCAAAAGCAAAGAAAGAATGGTAGAATATGGTTTTACATGCAATAAGAAAGTGAATGTGCTTTTCTTTTCGTGATTTTTAATATTTATTCAGCAGTCTTACATGCGTTACAATTGTGTCTTCTTTCGTACATGTATAAACTTTATGGCACATGATGAAAATAGATTTTAATAATGATTAAAATAGATTTAAAAGGAGGAGTCAGTTGCCCGCGGTTGGGGTGAGAAATACCGCGCCCAAGGGTTTTGGTTTTCTTACTTTTGGAAGCTCCCCAAACCTATTTTTTAAAAAAAAAGTGGGTTTGGTTCATTTAAAGGGTTTCTGGGGCCCGATTAAATTTCTTTTTTAACTTTTAATTTTTTAAAAATTTTCAAAACCCCATTTGAGGTTTTTTTTCCCTGTTTCCCCATGTTCTTAATGAATTAACAGTTCCCCCAACTTTAAAAATAAACACTTTTTAAGCAAATAGGGCCTTTTTTTGTAAAAAGAAAGGGGGCGTTCTAATTTTTTTCCCGAAATTTAAATTTGGGGTTGTAAACGTAAATTTACCAATTTTTAAAAAAATTATGGTTTTTTGGTTTTGAAAAAATTTTCTTTAAATCCCCGCCTAAAATGGGTTTTGGAGTTTAGAAAAAAAAAACAACTTTTTAATTAATAACACCAAAACAACAAAGTTTGCAAATAAAAAACACTTTAACAATGACCCATCAAACTAAATATTACTTAAATTGGGCCGCTTCAAAATTTAAAAGAACTACTTTCTAGACCGGGTTGGGTCTTATTCCTTATCGGGGTGAGACCTTAGGTGCCCTGAGCTGAGGGCACACGAGGTCTTCCTCAACAATCTGGAAAGTCGCCGCCCCCCCCCCCCCCCCCCGAAAAAAGAAACAAACAAAATCAGAGCAAACGTAGAAACAAATTATAAGACACGTTTAAGTTTGGTTGGTGCACCGTCAAATTTGTAAATGTATACAAATGCTGTCTTTTGATGAATAATAAAGTTTTTAAAGGCAATCAAATACATAACTTATAAGTTCATGATTTTTCTCTTTTTTTGTTGTTGTTGTTGTTTTTTGTTTTGTGAAAAATGATAGCGGTGTAAACGGTACGCAGTCTAGTCCCATAAGGCAACTTGAGTTGTACTCTTCTCAGAGGGGCACTGAACAAGAACCGACAAGCTAACAACGTTAATGATCAAATCCAAAAATTGTTGTTGATTTTACACTGTCACTTCCATCAATTAAGCTTATTATATGTAACAATTATATGCATGTAACGATCATTATGTTTCAAGTGAAGAGACGACTTTCTAGACATCAAATGTATCACATAAATAAATCCACTTCAGCAGTTTTGACATTAGACTTATTATTCATAAATATTATATATCGCATGTATGTGAGCAAAAAGTAAAACTAGCTTATAAAGCATATAAAAATATGTTTTTTTTTATATTTTCAGTTTACAAGCATTAAACGTTATGTCGCAAAATAGATAGACAGGACTGTATCATGCAAAGTGAGAGTGAACATAAACATGTCACATGAACAGAATAAAACTTCAGCTGATGAGGAAGACAGTTTCCTTCAAATAACGATGAAGGTGAAAGAGTTAAATTTAAAAGTAAATCTGACTTATGGGGAGGATCAGATTCAAGATAATGCCATGGACGGCATGTTACAGTTAATGTTTATTTTCTGGGGAGTTATTATACCTATTATCGGAGTCATTGGTCTTGTAGGGAACATACTTACTGGAATTATTTTATTTCGTCGAGAAATGCGATCTACGACGGTATATTTCTTGCGGACGTTAGTCCTTACAGATACGGGAATTATAATTGGTGCAATAATGGGAGTTTCTGTGATCTCTATAACTCAACTTAATCAACATGAATGGTTGTTTAATCACGTCATTTACCCGCATATTTTCACTCCTACAAACTACTTTGTGATGGCTCTACAAACATTAAATGTTTGGGCAACTGTAGCAGTGTCAGTTGAACGTTACATAGCAATCTGTTTTCCATTTAAATCTATAAATATATGTAACAAACGTAACGCATATATCATTATTGGCGTTACAAACTGTTTTGTCGACCGCTTATAAACATTCCAAGATGTTTTGCCACGGGATATACTGTATGTGGAAATAATTGTTTTATGATTATAACAACAGAATTTTGGTCAATCATATTTTTATACAGTAATTTATAGTGGATGGCTATATACAATTCTTATATATGTAATACCCCTTCTTATTCTAGGAATCTTAAATGTTTTACTTATTCTTGAATTGATGCGCATGCGTCAAAGAAGATGTTTTGACGAACACAAAAGAAAACACAGAGTTTAATATGAGTATAGTGCTTGTTATAATTGTTGTGGTGTTCATTATTTGTCAAACTCCTGGATTAGTGGCACAATTTCATTTTCTAGATACAGTTTTTTTTAATGAAATGGACATGTGTAAGTAAACACATTATTTGGTGTTAAATTCGTCTTTAAATTTTTCTCATCTACACAGCCGTGGGGAAAAAATTTCGTACACTTCTTTTAAAAATGGCTAAGAATTGTTTATGTAGAAATTTACACGTGAATGTTTCAAACACGGACAGAGAGCTGACTACTTTAACAACAATGAAGGAAACATACGGCACGGGAGTAAAACTCGATGAATTATCCGCTCTTAACAAACCTGATACCTAACTTGATTCGTCTAATTTGTAAATGCATTTATTGTGCTGTTATGTTAATTTGCAAATAAACACATATACACATATGGTTTGTTTTCTACCGAAAATTATGAAAGTATATATTTTCGCATGTATAAAAATAAAAAAACCTTTTTATGTCCTACACAAACAACGCGTGAATATTGTATTACAAAGGTATTTTAAAATAAAGATTAACAATAATTAAAGTTTAATCCTTATGTTATATGAAATTTCTGTTTTAAATTACCCCTGTCGACGACTGCACTTTGAGAGCTATTCGTGATTGATCTTATATTATAATTTTCTAGAGATATCTTTTTTATATGATACCAAACAATATTTTAAATGCCAGAATTTCTAGTACTGCAATGGCAGTTAAAATAGTTAAACAAGGAACAATGCAATGGGACGAAATCAGTTTTTCAACTGTAATTTGTTACAGAAGCTTTGTCATCAAGTGCAGTGGTCTATATTGTGAGCATTTTTATTAAAATGATTTTAGTGGAATGATGGCATTTAGATTCATTTAAAACGCCTTTTATAAGATGTTCTATTGCTGAAATTCAAATTTGCTTGTAACAGTTTCTTCTTACATGAAATGCTGAATACGTATTTTACTATCCTACCTTTTATCGTTTTCCACATAATGACGTTTATGACAAAGTGTTAAATTACACAAAGCATTAATGCGGAAGATATGCAGATTCAAGCCCTGCTAGTGTTATCTTTATCTTCCTTGTTAAAGCATATTAAGCTATTTCTATCTTCCTGTATGGATTCATTTTTATCATACTACCTGAGTAGTTAAATGGTAATTAATCTACTACTGATGTAGAAGCATCCTGCTAAGCTATGTAAATTGGTTTGGATACATAATTACAAACTGATAGACACATACTGCAGGGTTTACACCTATGATTTATAACAGAGTAAATTGATACATCATAGTTTTGGACATTCCCGGTACACAAAGTCTAAAAGCAGCCGCTGAACTTCTTGTGAACCTAATCAATTATCACAAATATGTAGGAATTACGTTTTTATAACTTAAACTTTTAACATTTTTATCATGTTCAGATAAATCTTTCAATTGTTAGATGTTTGCAAGTATTTCTGTATACAAATATTTTAACATCCCAATTAAGAACAATCTTTAATGTCATTTATTAATTAAAAGACGACACTTCAGCATAAACATTCTAGAAATATGCCCGTGCTTTTAATATTATTATCATATGCCTTGATATATACATATAAGAAAAAGAATGAGTTCTATTCTGTGCTAAAAAGGAGTTAAATATACTTTTAAATATACTTTGTCATTTGAAATACAGTTTTGTGCAAGGTAACACAATATGAGAAAAAAGCATTTGACGTAGATATTTAGATATTTTTAATTTACATGTAAATCATTTCTAGATCGTTATTTCCGCAACACCGCAACTAACAATTTCTTTCTGCGAAAAAGTAATAGTAAACATTTACCAATGCATATCATCTGATTTATATAGTTGCAAACTCTAACGTAACATATACATTCTGCATGTTCTATTTATCTTCTTTCTTATCAACGTGCACTGCAATTAGAAATATGGTGTTCGGTGCATTGTAAATAAAAGAAGTTAAAGTGTTTATATCAAATGTGTTGGATGAACTTAATAAGCAATATCCGATAGTTATTGAAGAAGGAAAGCTAATTTCCTGGGAAATCATTGAAGTATATAGCGTTTATATAGATAATCCATCAATGAACATATAGCATAAAACAAAAAAGCATTGAAGATCCCTCTTGTTACTCACTAATGGTAAAAACACAGACATGTTTTCATAATATTTATTACTTAACGTTATATCAGGGTCTTTCATATAGAATATATTGAACAAGCAATCTATGTTTTTCAACAGATATGGCTTTAAAAACATTATTTTCCGAAATGATTATCCTTTTTCACAAGTTTAAAGATTTTAAAGGAACATCATGTCGTTAGAGTTTTCATTTTTGCTCTTGTAATTAATTTTCGCCCTTGTCTCGAACGCTTATATAATTTTCGTATAGCAAATTATACCGACCTATATCGAGACATGTTTAATTATAGCGTGAAGGGTTTACATAGCGCGTTTCCAGATCATTCTATTTGAAAGACCTGGTAACATCTATTTTCTATTTCATCCCCCATGATATAATATTGTACATATTAACAAATGTTTATTATAATTTATTGGAAACTTGTTCCTTACATAGTTTGTTTTTCTTTACCATCTAATTGTCTAAGTATGCACTGGCTGATACGTACATCTTTAATGTCGTCCGCGCCGAAGCGCGGCGCCCCTTTATGGAATGAAATCAGATTTTGTGAAAGGGCGACAGCAACTTCTCGAGCCTTTTAGTCGGTCATAATAAAAGCCGATCATTCCGATCGGTATGAGGGTGCTTGATTATTATTAATTAAAAATGAAATGTCGCGATATGTACAATGAATAGCGAACTGGAGGATTTCGCAATGCAAACATTTTCAAATGCAATAACCTTTTCCGTCTCTTCGGTTTTTTATTTATCATTTTGTAGTACACAGTGGGTTATCATGGTATGTTAAAATAGAATGATGAGTTGATGACCTAAATATTCCGAAAATCTATTTATAGAGGGATGAACTCCTATCGGTAATTCCGGTCTCTCCCGGTCTATTTTGACCGTGATACTAGTGACCGGCGAAAAGTATCACACGTTTATTGTCCGGTCTCTCCCGGTTTTGGAGTAGATGTTTGATATCGTTACAGAACAGAACAAATATTTTACAGATAATTAAGCTTTTTTCCAAAATGAATGTTTGTCACTTAGTTTGGTTACAATCATTAATAAACATAGATCAACTCTCAAATTTGTTGATTATAATTATACATAAACATACAATTCGAAAAAAAAACAACAACAACAACAATAGCATGTTTCATTTTATCTATATGAGATAAAAACAATAAATATGTACAATAATTGTGAAAAAGGTACATTTTTATGGTTTTAATATGACACTATCAACTTTGAAACATTTTATTTAATTTGTTATTCGTGTTTAGTAAAGATGCCGAGGAATTATTCAAAGTTACAAATTAGATTTTATTAATTATTTAATTGATTGATAATTTAAAAAATGATAAAGAAAAATACAAATGTACATGGTTTAAGAATAAACAATATTATATATTGAAAGATTAACCATAATTTACTGACTTTTTCCAGTTAAGTTTTGACTTATAATCGTCGGTCAATATGACATTTGAATTCTTAAAATTTATTTTACAATTTTAATAAAAAAAAGAGTAGTAAAAGTAAAAAACTCAGTATTAAAATAGCACATAAAAACACAAAAAGAGAGGAAAACAATATTCATAAAATCTGTATTTTTCTTATTAAAATAAATTATTACAAAATTATTGTATAATAAACAATAATGCTCAACATGACATGGTAATAAAACCAGTGTCATATTTTTACTAAGTGTGAACAGATACCTAAGAGGGGGTCTTCGCTAATAGCGATTACATAATAAGGGACAATTCCACAAGTGTGGTGTTGATCATGCGTTACACATGGGTATGGATTATAAATGATTGTATACATGTTATATCCGTTGCTATTAATAATCACGATCATAAAGAAATAACAAGTAATATTCTAATCTCTAGCATGCCAATCAAAGTTCATAATGAACAATGTCTTCGTCCGTTCATTTTGGTAAAAAACCAATTAACCATTGAAAAGTTTATAAGAATATCTTGACCACATATGTCTAGTAGTACAAGTTCATCTTCACTTTCTGCATTTCTTTTTTTTTTTTTTTTTTTTTTTTTTTTTTTTTTTTTATTATTCACAAATATTATACATAATTATACATATATACAATGACATAATTTAACAAATTCAATTTGAGATATTCATATGTATTAGAGTTACAACGTACATAAACATACTATCTAGAGGTTAGTATATATCTTTTTAAAATTTGTAGTATTTTGTCAAAAAATTAACTCTTGTCTTCTTGTATTTAAAGTATTGATAAATTATTTCAAATTCTGTTTTAAAACAGTTTTAAAATGTTAAATTCATTTGACCAATTATTACTACAAAAGTAAGCTTTATAAATACTAAAAAACCTACAATGGTGAGTATAACATTTATGTAAAAGTATTCTTCTTGAGATATTTTATAACCGAAAATAAGGATGTCTAGTCTACGTATATTTCTTTGAATTCCGCACTCTTGAAATATATATAAAATTTTCTCCCAAAATACATTTACTGCCATACAATCGATAAAAAGATGTTGATAATCTTCTATTTTATTACATTTATTACAGAGTTGGAGATGAGACATTTTCCATTTATAGCGCGTTTCTTTGCTTGTAAAGATCATGTTATATTACTCTAAATTGAATTGAATTTATACGATTATCAGGAAATCTTGTAATGAATTTATATATATCATTCCAGTTTAGTTTTGTCTCATATTTATTTGACCAATACGAATGTGTAGCGGGTTTAATGAATACTTTGTTTACTAATATTTGATATATTGTTTTTTGAATCCATCAATTCAAAAAGGTTTTGTTATTTATCTTAAGACGTTTTTCTGTTTTTATTTTTGTTTGGCGAAGAGTGAAACGTTTTCATAGTTTGTTTCCAGGCTAGAGGTATAGCTTTAAAGAGCAAGTTTAATTCAACGACGCAGTTGCGTTTATCTACTAGCTTATTTAAGATAACATTTTGATCTACTTCACCCTGATCATTAAGTAAATCATTTAAAAATATATATTCGATTTAATCCATGTTTAAAAAACAAACATTGGTTTTTAATTTTAATAAATCTATTGCCCCAGATTATTTGTTTTTCTTATTTGTTCAAATGTCAAATTTTGATTTTCTTATGTAAATCGCGAGTTTTTATCCATATTTTAATAAGTTCTTGATAAAATTCAGTCACATTACTACAATTGAGACTTTTAATAGTGTCTGTATTACAATAAAATATTAAAAAATTGTCACCAAAATCTTTCAGTAGGCGTTTTCGGAATTAATTTCCAGTTTGCTTCTGATTCATCAGTTAAAGCTTTTACCCATTTAAGTTTTAAAGAAGTTATATATGAGTCTAAGTCTAGCATGTCTATTCCTCCTTGTAATTTATTGTCTATTAAAGTTGCACGTTTTACTTTTTCTTGTTTATTGTCCCATAAAATTTGAATATCATTGTATTGATTTCTTTCACGATACTTTCTGGCACAACTAAAGAATGAAACAAATAAGTAAATTTTGGTATCATAACGATTTTATAATTTGAACTTTTCCATACATCGTTTAACTTTACGTTTTAACCAGTTTTTTATTAGACTTTGACATTCAGTTAGTTTTGACTGCCAATTGAGTTTTAGAACACTCTTCGTATTGTATGCCAAAATAGACTCCTAGTGCTTTAATTGGTTTATTCGGCCATGTTATATTTCCTACTTTATCAGTTCGTGATTTACTTTCTTCCTATCCACATTGCTTCAGTTTTTTGCTATTTGAGGGTTGTAACCCCGAGTATTTGCCAAAGCGCTCTACCAGATTTATTGCATTCAGAATGTCTTGTTCAGATTTCAGAAAAAGAGTAGTGTCATCAGCAAGCTGTGCTATTTTAATTTGTTTATTATTATTTCGATTTTTATCCCTTCTATACTGTTTGAGTTTCTTATTTCAATGGCCATAATTTCAGCAGCTAATATAAATAAAAGAGCAGATAATGGACATCCCTGTTAATACCTCGATTTATGGCCTCACCGTTAAGTTAATATCTCTGATTTATGTCCATTGTTAAAAATACATGATTTAATATCATTATAAAATGTTTCGACCCAGTTAATAAAGTTCGATTTTAAAACCAAATTGTTTTAAGTACATTAATTAAAAAATTCCATTCTAGAGTATCAAAGGCCTTACGAAAATCTAGAAACATTATCGAACCATCTATTTGAGTTTTTCTGAATAATCTATTATGTCTTGTATTAAACGTATGTTATATCCCGATAAATCTGTTTTTAATATAACTTGTTGGTCTAAGCTTACTATTTTTATGAATTACAGTTTGCAAATCTATTGGCAAGAAGCACGAGTTGCAATTTTTACATCACACATAATAATGAGACTTGGTCGATAGTTTTCCTAATAATAATGGGTCCCCTTTTTTATAAACTAAAGATAGACAACTAATTTTTTTGTGAATGAGATAATAGTTTTTTATCAAACATTCATTTAGACACTCTTGTGAGATGTGAGCCTACACAATAGAAAAATTCTTGATAGAATTCTGCAGGAATGCCATCAATTCCTGGTGATTTATTTGGCTTAAGTCCATTAACAGCAGTTTTTTATTTCATTCAAATTTAAATAGCCTTCGCACTTACTCGCTTCATCATCGGATAATTTGTTTTCATACTAATAGTGTTAAGGTATGTTTTTATATGATCTGTTGGAATTTTACTAGAAGTGTAAAGTTTTCTGTAATAATTTACTGTTTCTTTAAAAATTTTCGTTTCATCTGAAAGTACATTTCCATTTATTTTAAGTGAGTTAATCGTTTTTCCGCGTTTGTCTCGACTTTTCAGATTCAAAAAAAAATTCGTGTTTTTTTCTCCATTTTCAATAAAATTTATTCGAGATCTTATTTGTGCGCCTTTCGCCTTTGTTTCATATAGTTCTTGGATTCTTTTTCTAATTTTTCAATTTGCTCGGATTCTAATATACTATTGTTTTGTAATATTTTAAGTTTAGTTTCAAGTTCTATAATATATTCTTTTCTTTCTTTTGCTCGCCGTTTGAATATGTAATCGAAGCATTTTTAATTTCTAATTTACATAATTCCCAAAAGTCTGTTTTTGATACTGTGTTTCTGTAAGCAAGCTCGCATTGTTTTATTGTATCTTCTATCAATAATTTATAATCACTCTCTTTAAGGTAGGAAATGTTCATCTTCCAGTAACCATTTCCGCGTTTTGATGGTTGTTGTAATTTTAAAAATATTGCTTGATGATCTGTGTATTTAATACAAGCGGGTCTTATATCGGATTTTACTACTAACGGAACTGCATTTTCTTCAACTAACCAGAAGTCTATTCTACTTTTTTCTGTACCATTTTTCCTTCGCCAGGTAAACTGTGTTTTGTTTTCATTAAAAAGTTTCCAAACATCTATCAGATTATTAGATTTAATAAAATTTGCAAAACCTTTCCCGGGATTAATTTTTATATTGTTGTTTACATAAAATCTATCAGTTGATTGTAATATGTCATTCATGTCTCCGCCGACAATTATATATCCCTGAGCATTTTCATTTAATATTTTCGACAAATCGTGGAAAAAAATGTATCTTTTTGATAATTCATTATGGGCATAAATGTTAAGAATAGTGTAAACATTGTTGTCTAGGGTTATATTTAGAAGTATATAGCGCCCATACGTATCTTTAAGAGTGTCAATGATATCAAAATGTATAGATTTATTAATAAAGATAGAGCATTCTCTACTGTTACTTGAGCCAAATGAGTGAAATATTTGCCATTTATTTAATTCTTTTGCAATAAAGTTTTCAATGTCTACCGTTATATGCGTTTCTGATAATAGAAGAATCTGGCATTTTTGTGTGACAGAATATATTGTTTAAATCTTGCCCGTTTTTCAAACTGTCTAATTCCTTGACAATTAAGTGATAAGAATTGAATATAATTACTCATATGGAATTAGTTCTTACAGAGAATATTATTGCTTGAACAAAAATTGCAAGTGCATTTAATAACTGTAAAAAAGAACGTATCTGGAATGTAAAAAATATCCCTTTAACTACGAAAACGAAAAGTAAAGAAGTATAAGAATTACATTTGACTAACGCAGATATTCTCGATACACCTTGATAAGCGCAACTTTGTACAAAGTAGGTTTTTAAAGTGTAGAGATATTTATGCCCTCAACAAAATTCTTTAATACGGCTCTATAATAATAGCATATCATTCGGACCAAAATCTGGTATACTAATCGAGATCCTAATGTATTAATGATACAAGTATAAATGTATTTCGTTTGATCTTTACATGGAAATGAGTTTAGATTGTAATGATATTTAACGATAACAAAAATAAGACTATTCAACAGAAAGTTATGGGAAAAAAAACATGTGATCGACACGTTTAATTTCAACATAAATTTACTAAAAATACCATTGAATTGCAGAGAGAGTAAAATGTAATCTTTCAACTCCGACTTATTTTGTATAAATTTACAAAACAAATTTTTGACTGACATAATCAGTATTAACTTTAACTTGTAAAGATAACACCTAATTAACATATATAATATCAACACAAATATATATAAATCATATCTGACTAACATATTTAATATCGACAACAGTTCATGAAAACAGCGCCTGACTGACGTTTTATAAAAATAGACCCTGACTGGCCTATGCAATTTCGACACCATTTTATGAAAAGAAAACCTGACTAACATGTGTATCAGTTTATGAAAATTGCTTCTGATTAACATATATGATCTTAGCTCAATTATATGAAAATAACCTCTGATTAACTTATGTAATACCGACGCCAGTTTATGAAAATAACCCCAGATTAAAAAATATGATCTCAACACCAGTTTATGAAAATAACCTCTGATTACCCTATGTGATCTCAACGACAGTTTTATGGAGATAACACTTGACTGTCCTATTTAATCTCAATGCCAGTTTATGGAAATAACTCAACGTCAGTTTATGGAAATTACCCCCGTCTAACGTATGAAATATCAACAATAGTTTATTACATTTACAACCACAGTTATACAGATTACATCTGTTATACATGTGTATCCCAAATAAACGTGTGTACAATATTAGATTGACTAATGTATATAGTACAAATTTATAAATCATACATTTTACTGATATATGTAATCTCAATACTATTTTATAAACAATACTCTCGTAAAAATATCTATGAAGATATAACAATGTTATGTCGTAAACAAGATTGAGAATTTTATAACTAAATAAATGTAAACGAAAATTCTCTATGATCATAACAAAATTTAAGAAATTTAAGAGTATATTTTTAATTAACATTAAAGAATGGTTATCAAAAAGCGAGAATCGCATATATTTGTTCAGTATTTCAAACATAGCTGCTAAGTCACCATAGTACATTAGTTCTTTTTCCATGACCAGGCTAAGTTTACATTGTAAAGAAATCGTTTTTATGCGCATGAGTGTTATCATGAATTTCACGATTGATTGTGAGAAAATAAAAATACTGATGACTGTTAAAAACCATAAGTTTTCTTCAAGAATATGATATAATTGTATTTTTTTAACATATTCATAATTTCTAATTCTAAAAATATTTGCAGTAAATCTATTCATTAACTTAATTTTCACTAATATATAGTCTTTACGTATTTTCAAACTCATAGTTCTTAATACTCTATAATTATTATTCAGTTTACTTACTACCTCTTGATCATCATCACTTTCAGCATCACTGTTATACTCCGCGCGGCCTCATTACCATCGTCGTGAGTGATAACGAGTGTCAACAGAAGCGTGTCCACCGCTGTCCATTTAATCCACCATGCATCCTCTATTCATGCGCATCAGCATCATATACCTACCAGCCGTGAGTGGTGTAATGCGCGATGAAGTGTTGTTACACCCTCGTGTCCGTATTCTAGTTTGCCTAGTCCCTATCTGCTACTAGCCATCGTGCCGAAGCTTCGCACTACCTTAACTAGTATAGATTCTCGTAGCGTACTAGTGTCGTTCCAGACAGAGACGAAGTCTACACGCTGATTAGTCCGAATACGTATCAATATCAGAGTGTGTTTGCCATCTATCTTGACGGTGAACGTGCTCTACGTGAGTCTCGTTACATCTCTGCACTCGTGCTAGCCGTGTATGGTACGCCGCGCGAGACTCACAATACTGAGAGTCTATAACTACAGTCAACATATGTAAGTAAATTGAAGTGAAATCGTTAAATTTCCTTTGTTTGTGTTTGATTGTCGCAGACAGATAACAAACATATGGCATTATATATTCAGTCTATTAAAATGTTCTTGTTAATAAACGTTTTCGGAAGAAAAGACTTCAAATTAAATAACAGTCCAAACATTCAGCGTTTCAATAAACTGTGCACATTTTGTGGCCTGTGTGCAAAAGGACTGGACGTAGCACATAATGTACACTATTATCTTCTTTTTTACAGTCTATTCTTTGTGAGAATGATGGCGATTGCGAATGTTATTAGCGTATTCTTGTTTCTGTCTGTTGTTATTGTTATCCAAAACTCACAAAATATTTTCGACCTTATTTCGCCAAAAGATCTTCTGGACATTGTTTTATACAGCAAATAATAAAAATTTTACGACTTGTTGTTTATTTTTGTGTTTTGTGTGTTCTACTTGCAAGTTTTTGCCAATTTAAACAGTTTGGCCATCACTAAACGAAAATTTAACGACCATACCCACATCAGCATGATCACTGATAACAGTACCCTCTGAATCACAACACCACTTATAATTTATGAGTCGATGTTGGCTAAGATACTTTGCTCGCACTCTTCATTCCAGTAGAGCTTTGTGATCGACCTGTACAACCTATACGATTTTCCACCAGCAACTCATATCTGCCTGTTCTGGTCACTATATGATTACTCGACTTGATATTGAAGATACTATTATACATACTGGTGCAGCCGAAAGTAACGAACCAAACCACGTGACATACTCAACATCTATTACTACGGGAAGTAGCGTATTTTTAATTAATTTTTCATTCATTTTATATAGCATCTAATACTTATTCAAAAAGTTACAGATTTACTTCAAGATAACATCGTTATTTAACAAAATATTGTTACTGTTCTTGAATTACAAATGTATATCAAAACCGAAACAACGTTGTTATTAAAACCTTCTAACACTTGACTAGTAAAATATAATCTTTAAAACAAGCAAGAACTTCACAGGAACAAATTACATACTATATTAAGCTGCTGTGTCGCAGCTGTTATTTAAATTGATAGAGATAAAAACAGATAGTGTAATCATGAAAAAGTGAT
The DNA here is from genome assembly GCF_026571515.1 of Ruditapes philippinarum. NCBI lineage: Eukaryota > Metazoa > Mollusca > Bivalvia > Venerida > Veneridae > Ruditapes > Ruditapes philippinarum. The sequence continues at coordinate 59,298 of NW_026859050.1, read as the reverse complement.
ACGAAATAAGATATGAATTTGCTGATTTATTTCATTGCGATGATGATATATAGAGAGTGAGTGGAGGGGCACTACGTATTTACAATCATCTTTATAAACTTAATTTTGTTTACAGAAACAAACGCCCAGAAAGTGTAATATGAAAGTGGATTTTTGTTTTCATTCTCATTTGATATATAGAGAGTTAGTGGAGGGGTACTACGTATTTTCGATTTCTCTGTAAACAAATTTTGTTAACAGGTACAAACGCCCAAAATGCGTAATATAAAAGTAGAGCGTTTTTTTTTACTTCTCATTGAATGGTGATTTCCTTTTTTTCGAAGGGGGTAGGGGGTTTAGAAAAATGTTAAAACATGTATTTATATTTATTTGATTTTACAGATTTATCATTTATATGAAACGACTGAATTCTTCATTCACGCATTCAATTGTGTCGTTACATACTTAAAGCCTTTGAACTACATCAAGACAGTCGTATTGGTTCTTATGTTGCTATTACTTCATCTTAATCAGCTCAAATAACAGTTTTCATGGAATTTTTAATAAAAGTTCTGCGTTGTTTTAAAGGTATAAGTGTGTAGCATGCATTAATTATTGACAAAGCTTATACGATGCAAAGGTCTGCGTTTTATATCTCTATAGACTGCAAGATTCGTAATTTAATCGGGCTCGATTTCTTACAACGTATGTATTGATGTAATTTTACGCTTACGTTGCGTTCGTTTCACAATGGTTCAGAAGTCTTTTCTTACACTAACGTTTAATTTGTTCATAACTTTTCAAATGATGTCTTAAGAAAACTCCAACAGGAGGCGTTTCGGGAATATTTCTCAAAATAAATTATCTTTTATCAGATAAATCGTTGGCCGCAAATCGTTCCAGAAAACTAAATAAGAATTCCGTAGTCCCATGGTCCTAAACAATTCACACGCTGTACCATTCATTCACACAGGGGTTTTGAGAGAGTCCCATATGATCATAGCTGCTTTATATGAATATATATAGACTATTAGTAAAAAAAAACTGATATGTTTCCCGCAAGTAGAAATGTCGAGTTTTTTTTTTCACTTTATTGTAAATATATAGCTTATTCACGTAACGCGCATATTTCTTTTTTTTTTTGTCAATCAAGTAAAGAAAGCCCAGCAGTTCTTTTTACGTTATGATGAAACATTCGATAAATACGCCTAAAGCGTAGAACCACTACATGTAAAGAAAAAAATACTCAAGTTTATAGTCATCATTGCAGTGTTCCCATCAAAGAAGTAATGATATAAGAATATTTGTCGTAAAGCCGTAAAAATGCAACAGTTAATTTTATCTTCATTAAAATATTTTACATATAAATACAAACAAAAATCCAGCATCATTTATTGCAAAGAAAACCGAGTATTTACTAGTTGGATTAAACTACAAATGATAAATGAGTCCTAAATGATCCGTGAAAAATAATCTAGACATTACAATTTTATCATAAAATACTACCATTCCGTCTTCCCTTACTTGAGATTAAACAAATGTAAATAACTGAGTTTCAGTGTGTAATTTATGATTTTAAATAGATCTACATTCAGCGTCAATGCTCGTTAAGTTGAAATAATTTAAGCACTTAATAACGATTAATACATATTCATTTGGCCGAGGTTAACCACGACTAAATGGAGATTACCAACAATTGTTTTAATTAGAAAGTAAAAAATTCTGGAAACAAAGTGATCCCTCGGAAGCATTAATCACAACAAAATAACATAAGAACTGCAGACTCGGTTTGATTGAGTCTGTACATGAGGGATAATGAATAAGTGCAACATCCCTCACGCCCCCTAGCACCGGCTTGAGCGGTACTCAATTCTCAACACTTTATAGTGTTGGCATCAATGATCCCGAAGGACCAGAAAATATAACAACACTGAAGTGAAGTACGGGGCAACTTTTTACGGCTGCCACACGGCACTTGACACCTGCTGTTGTGAAGTACAAAACATTTTCGTCTTTGAGATGATAGGATGGCTTCAATATCCGTACGTTTCTTATATATATCCAGGGTGTCGTTTTATCAACGGTCGTACGCCCGGTCGAAGCTAAGATTTGGTCGTACGACCGATCTTACGTCTACGTCGCGTTTTATCAACATGGTCGTAGCTAAGACGTCGTAGATTTACGTCGTAACTTTAAGGCTGCTTCAGACAGGTTCTTTTCTATAGCCTTTTCACCGTCAAAATATGAACAAAGCGTGTATCTTTAATTAGCTTTCCTTCTCTATATTCATATAAATATGATGCCAATCGTAAGTTTTATGCCAAGAAATTTTAAGTGTTACTTTACGTAAATACTTACGAAATGCTCACGTACCCAAATGTTTAGTAAAACGCCTTAACGGAAAAAAAATCGGACGTAAGTTAAAACATAAATCTGAAGCGTATGTAGTAGAGACAGATTTTGTTTTTGAGGACTGTATTAACTTTTAAGTCATCTTATACTACAAATTGAACAACAACGTATACAGTTTTCATAATTTTATTTATCATATCCTTTATGCATATTAACCAAGAAAAATACTTTGTAAAATGTAATTCCTTTTATTGTCACTTTTTATAAAATAGATTTAATTTTTCTTTAACAGTTTACTCTAGCACTTTTCTTTTCGTTCTCCCTGTTCAACAATGTGCGATCGCTTATATACTGTCTGAAAAGGAGCGGGAAATACTTGTCATGTGACTATAATGATAACACGTTCTAGAAGTACCGTCCTCGGTACCGTTCCATAAATTTTAAGTGAACAATCTAGAAAGCACCGCTCATATCACAATGACTCGCGTTATTCGCGACATTCCCGCCGCAAAAGAAATAAACTAAATTAATGAACATATGTTTATATAAATTCCAGATGTGTTTTTAAGTTTCATAGAGTACAATTGTGACTTCATCATCTGAATGACTGTCGGTTGCAATATTAAAGTAGTCCTGCAATCCAGACGGTACTAACTGAAATCTTGACACTTTGTCCAATGAAATGCTGTTATCAGGTTGCACTTTATCAGTATCTAATATATTCATGGTATCTTTGACTTTGTACGAAAGGAATGTGTAATCACAATCGTCATAATGATATTTTTCCTGAATATCTAACTCTAATTCTTCAGCACTTATCTTTCTTGCATAAAAAATTTCATTATTGTTGAAATCCATATCTTCATTTGTGTTGATTACTTTCATTGCATTTGCAAATATTTCGGCAGTGGTTGTATTTTCTTCAACATCTGATATGTTTTCTGTCATTGGAAGATAGGGAGATCTTACTTGTTTTGTTTCAGTTGTGATGTTATTTTCTGTGATTTCTGTGTTGATTTTGTATGTTAATTTCTTTGCATCAGTTTTTGTCATTAGATGAACCTTTTCTAAATGTTTTATTAGGTAGTGTCTCCTTTTTAGTTTGACTTTGCACCCAGTTATAATGCATGTGTAAAATTTGTTTTCCGGAGAATGAATTTCTTGGACATGTCTTTGTAATGATTTATAATTGCTATAAAAGCGTCGACAGAATTTAAATTTACAATAATACATCTTGATTTGATTATTTCGCAGTAAGCATCCAAAATCTAATGAAGTAAATATGGAATGTAAAGAGTTTTATAATGTTTGGACACCGTTGCACGTGATTTTCGTGAATTTGCATTGGCAATTATTAAATCCCCAATCAATGTTTGGTACCGTAGCACAGAATTCGCGCATGGATGATCAGCAGTCAATTATCAAGTTTTACAAACAATGTCATCGTCGCATGATATTTTTATAGCAACTAAAGCCTAATCCAATAAATATGCGTATGACCTCTTTTGAAAAGGGTCATTGAAGCGCACTACATGAAAACATGTTTATATACTTAAATGTTATTTATTGAACGAATTTAATAAGAGTTTTTGATTTTATTTAATTTAATATTGATACTTTTGAATTTCTTTTAGCCAACTTTTCATTTTTAGCTATTTATTTAGTGCTATGTATTTTCATTTATTGTTATCACTCAACAACTGTTTGATTTTACATTTTGCTTTTATCGCTGCTTGTCTTTGACAACGAGAAACAATTGTATTTTTACAACGTTCAGAAGTTTCATCTTTTAACTCTGATTGTTGTTCTTCTCCCGAAACTTCTAATGGGTAAAGCAAATTTAACGGCCGTCCTAGTTCATTTCCAGATGAAATTAAAACTTTAGCTGAACGACATTCATCATCTCTACTTTTAATCAATTGTGTAATTTTTCCAAACTTCCAATTTCCTCTTGAAGTATCATCTTTTACTAACACTATATCTCCAATTTTAGGTTTAAACTGCATTTGACCCGGGTGATTTTTAAACGTGTTTTGGTATCTTTCCCGGAGACTTAGTAAATATTCGTCTTTCCAAGTTTTCCAAAATATATCCAATAACCTTTGACCTTTTTTCCATAGTTTAAGTAAATTATCTTTTGTGCTTTCAATTGGAATATAATCGTCATCACTGTCGATTTCTAATTCAGGAATCCCAATTTTCGGATTATTTGACAGAAAATGAGCAGGAGTGATAGGGATATTAGAATGCAGGTCATCCCCAACATAAACTAAAGGTCTTGAATTTATAACTGCTTCTATCTCTTTAATAAGAGTTTGTGACTGCACTATTGATAACATTTTTCTACCAATGGCTTTCTTTAATGACCTTTTTACTAAAGCAACTAGCCTTTCGTAAAAGCCTCTCATCCAGGGAGACAACTCTACGTTAAACATCCATTTTATACCAGCATTTGAAACATTACTCATTATTTCAGCATTTTTAGGAATTTTATTCCAAAGATGATCAAGAATTTTATCTGCCGTACGAAATTGTAAGGCATTGTCACTGATAATAAGGGTAGGAGAACCTCTTTGTGCTACAAATCTTCTGAAACACATGAGAAATTCAGCTGTTGTCATGTCACATACAATTTCTAGGTGAATTGCTCTCGTCATAAGGCATGTGAACAGGCAAATCCAAACTTTCTTTTCACTGTCTTTATTTGTTTTTGAATATAAAGGACCCATGTAATCTATTCCAATTCTAGAAAATGGAATACCTTCGGTTACACGGGATTTTGGATATGAGCAAAACGGTGGCATCTTGTACGGGCCACCTTCAAATCGGCGACAGATCATACATGATTTTAACACTGATTTAACAATAGCACGACCATGCGGAATCCAAAAGCGATTTCGCACTACAGACAACGTTTGTGAAACACCACTATGAAGAATTTCTGTATGTGTTTTAGCTACAATAAGACGTGTATACCAGTCATATTTTGGAAGAAGTATCGGACAACGTGCACTTTCACTTATGTCAGCATTTTCAAGTCGCCCCTTACAGCGTAGGATTCCGTATGTATCAATGTAAATTCCAAGCTGTTGTTGAATATTGTTTTGCTTACCACAAGAAATGGCGTCAAATACGTCTTTGTAATATAATCTTTGAATGTGTCTTATCCACATGTTTTCAGACTCTTTAATTTCGTCACATGTGATATACCTTGTTGTATTTTTCTTTTGTAGTTTTCTCACAAATCTTAGCACAAGAGCAGTAACTCTAAGAAGTTTTGTAAGTGAAGAGAACCGTTGGCTGTTTATTGTTAATGGACCAGTATTTTCATCTGAACTAGTGTTTTCAATTGTATTTGTGCCACGCGATGGTTGTACCAAACTAATCTCACTAGGTTTCTTTAATTTACGTATCTCAGATTCATAACTGTTATCTTCTTTGCTATTATGCGGAACTTTAAATTGGGGCCATTCACCTGGCTCATTTTTAAGCCAAGCTGGGCCTTCCCACCAAAGTTTGTTATTCATAAGATTTTGGCAAAGTGTGCCACGAGATGCAATATCTGCTGGATTGTCTTTAGATGGAACATAGGATATTGTAACATTTTCTGAAATCTTCTTTATTTCATTAACACGGTTTTTAACGAATACTGATAATTGCTTTTTTGTATGTAACCAATGTAGGACACATTGCGAATCAGTCCATATGGATGAATCAAGTATTGGTAAATGAAGATGACTCTTAACAAACTGTAAACATCGTAAACCTATAACAAGAGCTAAGAGTTCTTGTCTTGTAATTGAAAGCTTTTTCAAAGGTGCTAAACGTGTTTTTGAAAAGATGAGATCTACTTTTGTTGTATCTTCTGACCGTTGATGTAAGTATACTGCAACAGCGTACGCTTTTTGTGATGCATCGCAGAAACATACAATGCGATATTCAACTAGTTTTGAACAGTTTGCAGATATAGATCTTGGTATACAGACATGTTCCACATTCATCAGTTGTTTCTCTAATGAGATCCATTTCTTTTGATCATCATCACTGAGGGCATCATTCCACTCTAGGTGTTTATTCCACAGTTCTTGTAGAAAATATTTAGCATCAAGGATAACAGGACTAATCAAGCCTAGTGGATCGAAAATGGATGCAATGTATTTTAGAATTTCCCTTTTGGTAGCATGAAGACTATGGCATAGCATTTTTGCAGAACGATATGAAAGAGTATCACTTTCCAAGTTCCATTCAAGCCCTAGCACTTTCATTGATTTCACTTCTGCACGGTCTTCAGGAGAAAAGAGTGAATTGACCTCTTCATTATTTAAAGCCCATTCTCTTAGATTCATAGATCCAGCATTGAATATAGTTTTTGCATCTTTATAAAGAATCTTCGCTTCTGTTATGTCTTTTGCACCTGTTTATCATATTATCCACGTAGATATCGTTTTTTATTTGTTTGATATTTCATTATGAAAAGTGTCAAGATGATGTTCAATTGTGGCACCAAGAAGAAAAGGACTTGACACAACTCCAAACGGTACCCGACAAAAGCGAAACTCTTGTATGTTACATGCGTTAGTCATTGGATTGTCAATATCTTTTAACCATAAGAACCTTGTAACATCACGTTGATCTCTTTGAAGTTCTATTTGAAGGAACGCCCTCTCGATGTCGGCTACAATTGCGATCGGATGTTTTCGAAATCTCAACAATATTCCACATAAGTCATGAACCATAACAGGACCGCGATACAAGCAGTCGTTCAGACAGTTATTTTCTTTTGAAGTCTTTGCCGATGCATCGTATACTACCCGAAGTTTGGTTGTTGTTTTTTGTGGTGTAATGACTCCATGGTGAGCTAGGTAATGCACAGTACCGTTTGATTTATTTGGTTTGACTTCTTCTATTATACCTTTCCTGGAGTTGATCTTGAATCACATATATGGATACTTTAGTTAGTATGTCTGGATTGTTTCATACGATTTACTGTTGATTTTAATCTACCTAATGCTAAATCTCTATTTGATCGGTAAATCGGGACATTCATTTTTTCCACGGCCACTTTACTTGGTATCTGCCGTTTTCAATACTTAAGCGTTCTAGTAAAGTCTTCCCTGACTAGATCGTCTTCTTTTTGTGACTCTTTATCTACAATTCCAATACTTTTCAACGTTCCAAAGTCTTCTAGTTCTGTCTTTAGGTGATAGTACATTATCGTATAGTAGTGAAATGCATTTGTACTGTTCTGTTTACTGCCATATGTTAGAATAAGCAATTATTGTCATTTGAATCATCGTATTGTGTCCTTTAATTCTACCACTTAGTATCCATCCAAACTTAGACGAAAGCAAATAAAAGTCCATTTTGAAGTTCTAATTTTTCACCATTTAGAAAGTCCAGGTAGTAGTCGTTTCCAATCAAGAACTCAATTGACGAAGATTCACTTTCTTTTGGCATGGTGTCCGCCAATTTTACAGTTGATAGAATATCATTCACTCTATCTGAAAACAGATCTGATGTTGGTTTCCTCTGTAATTCACCACTAATTAAAGGAACTATATTGGCAGTGATTTGCACATATTTACCATTATTTAGCCTCACATCAACCTTTACGTATTTTGTTTTAATTGTTTTTGCTTTTGTATTCCCGAAAGTCACGACATGGATTTCTTGTTCACCTTCCCCTTTTAGGCATAACCTTTGAGTTAATTTTTCTGAAATATAGCTTCGATGCGACCCAGAATCAAGTAATACTCGTACTTCTGTATCAGTTCTTTCACTTGGGTTTTTTTATTTTTGTTAGTTTGCAGTTTGCATAAGAACCATTTCGTTCATTGACATTAGTCCATTATCATTTCTTACATGAAATGAGTTTGTCATTGTATCTGATTCTGCTGCTTTATCAGATATAACATCTGTTGACATATTTGAAATTGTCCGTTGGACGGTGAACTTCTTTGGACACAAGCTGCGATGGTGGGCGTTCATTTTGTCACAGTACACACACTTCTTGTTTGATTTACAATCTAAAGATAAATGTCCTTCCTTTAGGCACCTGAAACAACTGCCTTTTATGCGATCTTTTCTTTCACTTATTGTCTTGTATGTAGTACACTCATCGCTCCAGTGATTTTGATTACAATATCGGCACCGTTTAATTGGATGCACGACGGTGCTGACTGGCTTCCGTTGTTGTCTAGAAGTAGAAACTAGCGCCTGCGTTGATGTTTTTCTGTACCGGTCCTTTGTAATATGTACTTTCTGCTTTTGTATGTGTGAAAGACCTTGCGTTGAATGTTTTTGAAGATGTATTGTCTCTTTGTTTAGAAGCTCCTGTTTAGGGCTCTTTCACGTGCTACAATGTAAGCATACAATTTTTCCATTAACGTACGTACCGTCCATCTTTTGTCAGTTCCATTTTGTATTTCCAAATGTACTAGCACATCTTCAGGCAACTTTGATTTGACTATAGATACTACTATGTCCTGGGTTTACATTTTCTTCTAAAACTTCCAAACTCCTTATATGTTGATCAACACCATCAAGCAAACATCGTAAACTATTGACTTTACTTGTAGCGATTGGAATGTTAATAAGCTGACTGTAATGCAAGTCAATAATTTCCTGTGTATTACCGAATCTCTTTCTCAAGATATCCACCGCCATTATGTAATTGTCACTAGTTAATGCCAACCCTGTTATCGCAGATTTTGCTTCGCCAACTAGTTTTCCCTTCAGATAGTTAAACTTTTCAACATTTGATATGTATTTGTTGTTATGTACAGCATTTTTGAAGCTGTCCCAAAATTCTGTCCATCTTGTTTTGTCACCATTAAAACTGATCATATCTATCTTTGGAAGTTTAATTGATGACATTTTCTCGTTTTCTTTTCGTTTTTCTTTTTCTTGTTGTCTCATTTGAGCTTCAAGTAACTGTTGAATGTTCTTTTGAACCTCCACTAAATCATGGGTGTAATCCTTTTGATCAACTTTAAATTCTAATTTTTCTTTACTTTGCATCAACGTTTTAGTGAACACTTGTAAATTTTGACACATGTCGAAGGCTTTTTCACACAAGGTGAGATCTTCGTCAATAATTTCCTCAATCATCTCGCTTTCTTTTTTGTCAATCGATTCCACTAATTTTTCACTTTGTCTCTCAACCTTTTCTTTATATTCTTTTACCTTCTCAAAACATTTCGACACTTCGTTAAGCATTCTGTCTAAATCAAATTCCTCATCGATTTCTGTGTTCAACAGACCATCACCCTTTTGTATTTCTAGGTCTAAAATATTTCGGAACCTGGTCCTTACACCTTTAATATATTGTATACTCGCCATTTTCTGATGTAGAGAAATTTAATTATATTTGTTTCACTACACTTTTTATACTTAAAACACCTTTTAATCTACTTTTTTCTTGTACTAACTTTGTACACACTTTTGACTTTAAATCGAATATTTCACATCTTTTTACTCTATAATTCCAGACATTTTTATAAAGGCAAATGCTTTTTTAAAACATGATTTTTTGTCTTTCTTTTCTAACTTTTCAATAAAGCCAACTTTCAACAGTCTTTCTGTTGATATATAAGAACTCAATTTACCTTTAAACTTTGTTTCCTTTTCACTTTTAGACTGTTTCGTTTAACTTCTTTTCTCGACTTTTACAATTCTTTAACTTGTCTACATTAGATTCAAGAAGAGTTTTATACACTTTAACTTTAACCAGTTTTTAAATCCTTTTCTTATTTATCTACTCCTTAGCTTTGTAAAATGTTTCTTTTTAAATTTCCAAGTTTTTAAGATCCATAATTTTTCGTTTAACTGTATATCCGTATATCCGTAGATCCGTATATCCGGTTCGCGGGAACATTTTGTAGTAGAGACAGATTTTGTTTTTGAGGACTGTATTAACTTTTAAGTCATCTCATACTACAAATTGAACAACAACGTATACAGTTTTAATAATTTTATTTATCATATCCTTTATGCATATTAACCAATAAAATACTTTGTAAAATGTAATTCCTTTTATTGTCACTTTTTATAAAATAGATTTAATTTTTCTTTAACAGTTTACTCTAGCACTTTTCTTTTCGTTCTCCCTGTTCAACAATGTGCGATCGCTTATATACTGTCTGAAAAGGAGCGGGAAATACTTGTCATGTGACTATAATGATAACACGTTCTAGAAGTACCGTCCTCGGTACCGTTCCATAAATTTTAAGTGAACAATCTAGATAGCACCGCTCATATCACAATGACTCGCGTTATTCGCGACAGCGTAAGTACGTTAACTTAGTAAAACGAAATGACTTTTTTCTAGAGAAATGTTGGAAAACTTAATCAGTATATTAACAGTAAATAGATACAAAATTAAAATGTAATCATTAAACTGTTAATATTGTTTCAGAAATAATAGATTAATGTTGATAAAAATATTTTACTCTTTTCTTTTATTTGAGTGAAATATAACAATTTAATTAATTTGTAATAATATCATTGGCAATGAGTAATGAATACATAATGTTTCAATATCAACCTTAACTTGTAGCTACTAATAATTTTCTATTTCACTTCAGCTTATCTTCCTTGTTTCGCAAGACGTCATAAATTTCCTAGGAGCAGTGAATTAGAAAATTATGAACGAGCGAACAGTATCTTCTATGTCATTATTCAACGTTCATTTATAGTAAATGGTACGAATTTTAATGACAATTATAAATAATCTTCAAATTTCCTTCCTTGTTATTAAAATACTATGAAACATAATAAAATAACCAAGATGTATTGTTATCCTGTATCATAAATCAAAATGTCTTAATTTGTTTCATGATAGGTTGCCTAGTAAACTTCATTTGATTTTGTTTAAATATATTCTCAGTTATTATAATGCACGAGGACACCTGAGGCCTTCCTACACTTCTAAAGCTTACAAGTCGTCATATGACCTTTACAAAGTCTCGGTTTGACCTAAAATCAATCAAACAAAAGAACCGTTAATATTTAAGTTTATTTATTGTATCTAGTCCATACATGCCGAGGAATTTAGGCAGTATGTACACTTTATCAAGGTTCGATAAACAAGTATTCAATGTTCTTTAATGACATTCCAAATTTTGGTCTTGGATTTATGCAACATATATAAAAGAAATTTTTGATGTTTTGCTCGTCAATTACCGATTTCAAATGCAATAGCCTCACATGATATGTTTGTGTTATTTTTTATCTGACATTATTTCATTTCTGTCGGATATTACGTAAGATAAAACTCTTAAATATACATGTATATTCTGAACAACCAATGTTATAGTCGTTTCCATATCAATATTTTCATTATCCTCTTGATGATATTGTGAAACCGGTAGAGGTATAGTTAAAGTACATAAATTCAACATATGTTTGTTATTTTCAATTTTCAAATATATATCTGTGTATATATCTGTGTTGTATATGTTCTGATTTATGTACTTATCTGTTCTATCACTTATCAGAATTATTTAAAATGTTAATTGCATTTGGTTCATTCATGTCCGTTTTGACATATTGGCAGACGCTGTGAAATACCTTATATTATTATGTGATTTCTAATTTATATATTTTAAAACATGGAATAGGAAAATCAAAACGCGTAGGGAAGATATTCATTCTGCCGTACATGTTCACATTGATTTACATGTAGATTTACATGCGTTTGTCTTTGTATTAAGATATAAAACAATGCAAAATGTACGTCTAAGGGTTGTCGGTTATTCCGAATTATTATAGGTATAATATATTAAAACAAAATGCTAAATGGGTTCTTTGAAGCAACCAGCATGTTAATAATGACAGCTGAACACTGTTCATATTGACTTTTATAGGACACGTTTTAATAATTGAAAATAAAGGAACATTCATTCACATTATCATCATTTCTATCCGTAATCAACTTAAATACATACTCAGATCTCACAATTATAAACAGTTAAATAAAATCTTACTGTCACGATTAAGTCGTAATTCTACAGTATTCCTGCGCAGTAACCTGGCTAGAATCGGCATATGGTAAATGGGTTTGGTATATTTACTCAGCATTACTTTTCGAAATTTGTAATGAAGGACAAACTCGTTATTTATTGATAAAATGACCAAACCCACATAATACATAAACCTGTGTTAGTCCACGTTTGAGGGAGTGCGGTAATTTACAAAGAATTTTCTCAAACTCAAATAATTTTATGGCGTTAAACATACAATATATGTTTAAAGCACATACAACATAGGCAGCTACACATGAATTTTTCAAGGAGCACAAAAACACAATGTAAAACATTTGAATTCATAATATAACGTGATTTAAGTTCTGTTAAACTATTTTCTAATCAAATTTGCATGATATAAATTTAGAGTTCATGCCATTTTGGTCACATTTATATGATGCCATATTATATAAGAAACAATACGGGTCTCCGCGGTGGTCATCTGCTATCTAACAATATTTCGGAGTTTCGATGCGCGGGACTTAACCACAAAGGTCTTTATCAGCATTGAACTTAAATTATCCTGATCTATTATGAGTAATTTACATGTGTTAGTAATGCATTGTATCAAAATACTGTTTAAAATGAATCTTTTATTTAATAAAATCTATATACCATATTCCAACAAGAAACAAAATGAATCCTACTTCAAATGTATTATATTTTATTGATTAGTGAATTGTTTTATGTATAAATATTCATTTATGCACATTTATATAACACAGTATATAATAACATAAATAAAACACATCTTGTAATATAGTAAGTACATTACCAACCTAGAAACAGAAACATCACAATACTTTAACATGCACTTCTCTATTATTTAACAGTAACATCAATATACATATATTTCTCTTTTATATACATATGATACAAGTTAAATATTAAAGTATCCATGTTAAAGGATGGATTGAAACGACTTCAAAATGATAAATAAATAATGAAAATAAATAATACGTCAAAGTGCTCAACATTCTCAAAATAGGTGTTAAATGATAATATGTTTTTGATCAGATCAAAATCACATTTCGAGACAGAGTAAACTTTTGGAAAGTACAAACACTTTTGTTATATCATTAAAACAATTTACCAAGGTAATGCAATAAACAATAACACAATAATGTTCAGAAATGAATTTCTACAATTGATATATATGAGACAGCGTGTTAATTGTTACTAATGATATAAAACTTTTTTATTATGATATGAAAACAGGTTTAGGAACTTATAAATGCTATAGGTATATCAGATAATATGCGTCCCACCTTGTCAATATCAGGAAAATTATCAAAACCATTGTAAAGTATATTTGCTTATTACAGTAAATCTAATCTAATTGAATCATAAAGAGGACAATGTAAGAAAACATGTGCTTCACATTCAACTATATTCCAACAATGAAACAATGAGTCTATTCTACTTATTATCTATCATATCTTCCTAGTTCAATACCTGATCCTCTTTTGAATTTGCCAAGACACCTGTTAAGGTCTATTCTAAACATTCTAACATCATGTTCTGTTTCATAATGAGATTTGAAAATTGTGTATGTACGACGTTTATATCTGCTTGGACCTTTAACATGTTTGTAATAAATAACTCCACACGACTGTTTTACTAAATAAAAATCAGAGTAGTGAATGAAGTTGATACATTTACATAACTAGTTACTTATTACGAGAACATCCACGCCATATTCACATAAATAATAATCGGACTAGCACTAGTTACGTCTTAACGACGGTTAATTACTAACAGTAGACGGTTTTATTATCCCTAGTATATATTTCAATCATCTACGTATATATTTAAACATGTATAGATTATTTACAAAGATGTATACATATATCTAAACATGTTTCGATGAATTTAAACATGTTTAGATATATCTTAAGCATGTATAGATATATTTTAACACGTTTGTAATCTTGCTCTGTTCAGATATACAATTACCGCCTCCGTGGTCGAGGGGTTAGAGTCAATGACGTCTAATCCAGTTACCTCTCTGGCGTGGGTTCAATCCCCGGGAGATGCTTTGGTAGTTTAGAGCGAGGAAAGTAGTCTAGTACTGGTGTAACTCTGGAGGAACGATGGTTAGGAAACTACCCGCCTATATGACTGAAATACTGTTAGAAAAAGGCGTTAAATGAAACAAACAAACAAACAAAATTACTATGCTTGAGAAATGAAATATTCGTCAGTTTTGCTTGATTTTCAGATTAAGTAGGGATTTTTTTGTGCAATGTACGAGTTTTTCCAGTTATTAATAAACTAATTAGCACTCAAGAATTGCAGCCTGTTTAAATGTATATATAAATACATTTACCCTTAATAAAACTGTTACTATTAAAAGGTTTCATCTTTGTTATACAAATTACAAATAGGGAAAATAGGAATCCCTAAAGGAAGTCCAAAATGTTGCAGGCTCGGTTTACATTAGCCTGTTCATGGACAGTACTGTCAAGTCCAAGCTATTGCCCACGCCTCCTTGCACCAGCTTAAGCAAAATTCATCATGTAAGAAACTTCCGTACATGTGTTCATACGGCGGTTATGATGGAACCTTCAATTGGACACGTTAGTGCTATTCCATGAAAAGCGGCGTGTGGTCCCCAAATAAGAAAGCCTTAGAAAACATTGAGAGGAACTAAATAAAATCGAATTTCGTAAAGGGATCAGAGGTTATGAAGCCTAAATATCACAGATAAGGCGTCAAAAGACATATTTAAAATTATGGCAACATATCCTAAGGGTAATTGAGCCTTGTTTTTTTAATTTACCCCCCCCACCTTGCCCGGGTCTCCTGTCCCCTTTTCCTGTGCCCTTTGACTTTGTGGGCCTGTTTTTCAATCATTTATTTGTTTTCTTTTGAATTCCTTATCAGGTACAAATTATTTCATATTATTCAATCATTTATTTGTTTTTTTTTTTAATTCCTTATCAGTTACAAATTATTTATCATTTTAGTGATTAGCCTGTCCGTGCTCTGCCTTGTGCCAGGTACTGTTTTTATTTGGGCTCCTTGTCACTGGTTCTTGTTGCTGGGTCATGTGGGGGTTGCGTTCATTGAACGCCGCCTTTCCTTCTTGATTTTGTTTATCATATTTTTTAACATTTTTAAAGTAGGAATATTGGAACCACCCAACTAGAAAAATGCCAAAAATTTAAAAATAAAAGTACCACAAACAGAACAATTATGTCGTGCAGAACAATATGTAAGCATCTGTGATTTAGCGAAAGGCCTTGGCACGGCACAAACAAAGCTGATGTGGCAATATAAAAGAGGAAATGTAATCTCTAATCCATCACGTGTTCACTACAGATGCCGCTATGATTATATATGGCATAACGTATTCTAACCATGGTATGATATTTGTAGCTTGCATAAAAGTAAACTGTCCTTCAGCATCATTGAAGTAAGCCTCCATTTTTATATGAAAGAAACTTTACAAGAATATTATGCTTAAATCGAATGACTACTTAAGAGTTATCATGCAATAAATTGTCAGATATATTATCCAATATTGAAATAGAATATATCAGACATAACAATAATAAACACTCTAACATACATTATATAAACCGACATGTAATGGGAAACGTAACAGAATTTAGAAGTATTAATCAAGAAATGCCTAATCTAAAATGGACATTTATATTGCATGATTACGTAATCGTTATTGAAGAGGAGTAATTCGTCATTAAAGGTATAGACTACTAACAGTTTTCTAATAACTTTTTCCGTCATGACAAATTACAATAACTGATCTTGTCAGATTATAAGATCTAAGTTTTGTGTGTGTCTATCAATGCCAAGCAAAATACACATTAACTTTCCTTTATGGTTGCACTTTTCTCAATTGCAATCTCAGGGATGACCCGTTGCTAATGTTGAGAGAACTTGTCGGTCAACCCCTTATACCATTGTATTGTAACTGTCTTTACATGTATGTATATATTTTTTATTTTTCTTTTACAATAAAATATGTTTAAATCAATTTCACTCTCAACAATACACTTTTTTAAGTTTCAATAAGATTTTTCAGTACAGTCTAACATTTAAAAGGACAAAACTTATAACAATTTAAGAGAAATTCATTTGATTCGACATCACTGACTTTTTTTAAATACGGATGACGCTTGTTTTATGAAATATTCATAGACTGTTGCTGAAATGACGGAAACTTATAACCAGTTATTTTTAATTCTAACACGACCCGCATGTTTTGCTTTTGAATATAGAAGAGCCGAATTTGCGTGTTATATAGAGGATATTTGTTTGTTTTGCATGTAAGATTGAAATATAATTTCACTGAGTGAACACCAGATGCAATATTTTCACGAGTGGCGTAGCCACGAGTGAAAATATAATAGCTGGTGTTCACGAATGAAATATATTTCAATCTTATATGTAAACCAAATAAATTTTCTTTTTATTTCATGCGTTTTAAGTGATTTTAAGTAATTTTTACTGATTTTGCCGCGTAACGTCGCGCATTCTCCTTTGTGACGTCATCACATCATGACGTCACATCAACAAGTTTGAAATATAGTTCTGTTAAATTTCTCTAATTTTGTTACATTTTTAACATAATGTATGGTGACATCGACTATCTTTTCCGAAAGGAGCAAAATTTACGCATGACGGCATTTATTTCTGCCTGTTATTCCATTCAGTTTTGATTTTCTTTACATCCGCATTCAGATATAGTCCGGCTACAGTGAAAATTATATTTTATAAATTTCACTAGTGGTTTATCAGAATATAATCATCTGATATATTACAATAAAACACTGGAAAGCATGAAATAATATGCAATAAAATCACTGTTGACGTTCTTTATGTAGTCATGTTACGTAATCATTATATTGTTGTCGTGTTAGAATCGAAACAATATATCTAAATCAGTGATTTTATCGCTAAGAATGCGCATCATTATATAACTCGGGCTACGCCCTCGTGATATAATTTCTCGCATCCGAACTTCAAACATTGATTATTGAGCGATATATTAGATTTATTTCTTTAACAAGAATACCAGCACAAAGTCGAGGAATAAGATACTTTGTCTTATTGTATAGGGACATTAAATATCAATATTGTTTAGTTTTGGTATGTTCTAAGTATATCTACATAGACCATAGAAAACAATCAAAGCAGTAATCAGAGTTTAATATCTTGTTTCTCTATTAAATAAAGTCGTCAGTTAAACCAAGTGTGAAACGGCGATGGTTGTATATATTGGATTCTATTTGATATCATCTATTTATTAGCATCGCTGAAAACATGGTTTCTTTTTGAGTTTTAAAATCCTCATTGAAAGTGTTCTGAATAGGTTAGTAAGACTAAAGAAAAAATACCAAACAATACCATAAGTAATAGTTATTATAGTATATAAAACAAGGTAGTTACGAGGGTGTAGCTGTGGAGAGCTAAATCCGCTAAAAGAAAATTTCGTTCGGCCGAGACGATGGTTTTTTGCAGAAACATCACGTATATCCTCGTAACTAGCTTGTTTTATATACAATAACTATCGGCTCAGTCGACATCAAAGGATGTTTCTGCTAAAATAGCCTACTAAAATGCTTGCTTGCAGAATTATTGAGAAAAATATTAAAGTAAACTTTTAACGCAATATATATATATTAGATTTTTTCATAATATACTAAAATAGGATGGCGCACTAATATAAGAAAATATATTTACTGAAAAATATTATACAGTTAAGCAAAACATATTAAGAATATGTCTAAATTGTAATA
Organism: Ruditapes philippinarum; assembly: GCF_026571515.1. Lineage (NCBI taxonomy): Eukaryota > Metazoa > Mollusca > Bivalvia > Venerida > Veneridae > Ruditapes > Ruditapes philippinarum. The sequence continues at coordinate 41,177 of NW_026859050.1, read as the reverse complement.
AAAGTATAAAAGGATTAGCATTCTTTCATTAATTGAAATCATTGTATTTTATTTATATTGAATTGGATTCAAACATAACTTGTCCATCCCTGAGATACTTTATGTCAAAACAAACTGTTTTGTCTATCATCTTATAGCGTGTTTCATAGATAGATAAATCGAGAAAATTCGTTATCACAGACAGATAGTCCTTAGAGATATTTCAGATAATATTGCTTTAATACCTTCTATTTCAATATGAAACATTACGTTTATTTGTTTCTCTGAAATTATTTTGCACCTTATGATCCTATCTGAATTCCACCATATAGTCAATTCGACAAGTTTTCCCATTTCTGTCTTTCTTCTACTTCTGATATACGTAACTATGTAATTCCGAAACTTAACTTTCTATAAGCTGTCATATTAAAAGTTATTTTATTTTGACATTCCGGCTAACATAATTTGAAATTTCAGCGTTACAAAATAATTTGCAAGACTAATGCAACACGCCTGTCCTTAGACATCATTATTTATGAGAAAAGAAAAGGAGCATTATAAAGACTGTCTTGTTCGCTTGTTTATGTAACGTAATTTTTACGGAAGTTAACAAAATTATTGCAAATTGCCTTGATATTTATTTCTGTGAGAATGGAAATTGTACAGTTTTGATCCTTTACTGGATAAAGTATTCCCAAAACAAGTATGAAAATCATACAATTATATTGTAATGAGAGTAACACATATGTAACGCTTATAAATTCAGTAACATTTGTAACAAGTTTGCCTGAATTTCCTCCCTTGCATATAGAGCACATAATATATATTATCATTTCGTATCAACTCTCGTAACATTTGTAACAAATATGTAAAAACCTTATAACATCTATGTAACCTTATTAATTCCGAGTTCTGACAATTTTAAAGGCTTATGCAGTAACACATATAACAACCTGTAACATTTGTTACAATTATGTATGAAATAATAATTTCACTCTCAACTCTCGTAACAATTGTAACAATGCTGTACCAACAATGTAACAGTCTATGTAACCTTATTTATTCCGATTTCTGACCAATTTAAAAGGTTATGCTGTAACATGTCTAACAACCTGTAACATTTAAAACAATTATGTATGAAATCTTTCATTTCACTATCAACTCTAGTAACATTTGTTACAATGCTGTAATCATGTAACACTATGTAACCCTATAAATTCCGATTTCTGATAATTCTAAAGGGTTATGCTGGAAGAGTGAATTTTTCATTTCAATCTCAACCCTCGAACATTGGTAACAATGCTGTTACAAATATGTAACATTTATGTCACCTTATTAATTCCGATGTTTGACCATTTTAAAGGATTATGCTGTAACACTTGTAACATCCTGTAACATTTGTAACAACTATGTGTGAAATTATCATTTTACTCTCATCTCTCGTAACATTTGTTACAACTATGTAACAACCTTGTAACAACTTTGTTTTAATCAATGCAAAAGTTCTTACACACCGATGCGTTTTGTCCAAATGCGAAATAGTTCCCCTTTAGGTAGAGACAACGTATATACGCATGATTTAATTTAAGCCTGGTTCCACAATATTAAATTTCGGTTAACTAAGGACAGTTGCACAGTCCATTATTTGTATACGGAGATAAGAAAACATTGTCTTTTTATTTAAAGAGAATGTTAATAAAATGTTTTGCAACAAAACCGAAATTTAAAATTGATAATGAGTGTAAAGCTGATATGTGTGAATGTTTTAATGTACTTGTGTTCTTATATTGACGACTCGCAAAATAATTTTATTTTTTGCTGTAGTTGGGTAGTTCCTGCATTCCTAAATTGAATTATGTTTATCACTCTAATGCTGCCTGTTTTTTAGAGATCCGCAGATGTGCTCATACGGCGGATAGTACGGAACCTTCAATGTGACACGCTAAGTGCCATTTCATGACAAGCGGCGTATAGTCCCAAATCTACAGAAATGTGTGTGCCCGGAACGAGAAAACACTTGGCGAAGTAAATAAAATTAAATTTTGAAAGATCAGATGATATGAAGCCTGCATATCACAGATACTGGAATGCTGTCAGAAGATCAATTTAAAAAGCATGCCACATATCGTAAGGGTGAATGTACAGTATTTAAGGAAGAAAAAAGTATTATCCGAATAGAAAAAACGAAATATACAAATTATTTGATTTGGGCGATTTTTAAGGTCTCCACGCGGCATAAAAATCAAAACATTGATGTTACAATAAAAAAAATAAATAAAGCAACGGAATACTAGAGTTTTGGATGATAACTTGCACTTTCCACTACCACCAATGAATTGGCTCATTCAAACCTAGCCTGCAATATTTTCAATTTTGACATTTTGAACGTTCTATAGAGATTTTATTTTTCTCTAAATCAATTTCTCAATTTTTACATTTTTATTGTATAAGTAATGACGATACGCATTATTTACATTTTGTTCTGTACATAACTTGATTCAGTACCTCTACGATACACTCATGATGAGATGTTCTCAGAATTGAATATTTGAAACTTGACTTAAATTGCATTTGTCACTGAGTGCGCAAAGGGAACGCTGAAAAAGGAAACATTACTTTACAAATTAGTAATGAATCACTTTCTCATTATTAATTCATGTTTCAATTCTGTTTGTGTATTTTAATTGACATTATTTGCTGGAAATAAATGTCATGCTCATTAAAGTTTCATTACACTGCGATTGAAACATTTTGTAACATTCTTGTTAACAAAATAGACACTTTATAAAACAACAGTCATTTGATTTTTACGTCAATCTACTACAAAAAAGTGTAAATATGCTATTTTAAGATAAATAGTTCACTGTGTATCCTATTTTCTTTTCTTCTTTTCTTCTTTTTTCAAAGAAACATCACTACATGAAAAGCAAAGTTTTTACAGAAAATCTGTCTACGGCATAAATAACAATTAATTAACTGTTTATTATGCACGGAATAAGTGCATTAAACAAATACTTTTTCATGGTAATATCACGATATATACACCCACTTTAGACTGAGGATAGTTTCTGGAATGGACCATCAGATTACGTCAATATTGGCCTTATATAATACAGAGATGAGATGTTAATGAGGATAGATTTCTTGTAGATAACTTTCTTCACATTCTCATGCACGTGATATCTTTGCGTCTTTAATAATGTTTATCAAATTGTCTCAATGTATACGCGGGTGTTTAACATTATGAAGGAATGATTGTTATTTGAACCTATAATCAAAAAATAAATTAGGACAGTAAGAAACATTTCATACCAGGCATTTATCAAATATTTTTAACGGGCATCGATTTGTTGAAATGAAGAGTAAACAAACCCAACACAGAGTTGTTAGATTTTTCCTTCATGATGGTAAATATACGCCACATTCTGCTGTAATTGGTGTTATTGTCTGGCTAGCAATGTGTTATAAGATTATGAAAAGTATTTCTATGTCTGTGGTGTAGATTTGTCAATTTGGACAAAAATAGTTTAAACAAACACATTTTTGAATAGTCATATTTATGTGAAGGTCGAAACTGTAAAGGAAATGGAGTTTTAAAAATCGTTACATGTTTGAAAAATATATGAATAGGTGCACTAATATTGAAATCTTCTTAAGACAACAAAAGTTGTTAGTCTTACCAAGGTTAAAAAATTGAAGAACATAAGTACGTTTGGTTGCTCAACACAGTAAAGAACCCATAGTGGAATATGACATTATAAACTAAGGTTGTATAGAACTTTCAAGTAAATATATGAAGTTGAACCTTATTTTCTGTATTGTCTTCTAGTACATAATAAGAAGCCTAAACAAAGTGTGGAACAAGTAACATTGAAATAGGAAGATATACACCCATTGAGTTAAGAAAATGTAACTATTGTAATAGTTTATGCTTAAATGTTATTGAAAATGAAAAACATGTACTGCTTGTCTGTCCCTTATACTATGAAGTGAGGCAAGAGCTTTAAATAAGGTGCAGACTCAAAATCAGAGTTTTCATGATTTTGAGACTAAGATAAAACTAAAAATTATTTGTCAGAGAATAATATTGTGAAGTTAGTTGCCAAAAAAATAAAATAAAGAGAAATAGAATCCCTAAAGAAAGTCCAAAATTGCAAAATTGAAAATGCTACAGACTCGGTTTGATTGAGCATGTTCATGGACAATAATAGATAGGGCATGCTACCGTCCACGTAAACAAAATCGTAAAGAGAATTTGTATTGTCAGACAAAATGACTTTGATGTGTCATGGTTTTATTTTATGCTCTCCTTTCTTGAGTAGAATGATAGGCATAATATTTTATCATAGCAAACGTTTTAGGATTTTATTGTATTATCTATGTAGATATGTATTTTTTTCTAAAATACATAACAAGTGTCTTAAATGTTGATATATATTTTATATTCAAGCATTTGTTTGACTTTACCGGTTAATTTCACTGTCTCCTATAATTTTATTGTGAATGGTCATGTATATTTTATTTTATGCTATTTTATTTGTATATGCAAAATATGTTAACTGATGTATTCAGTGAGGAGACATAAATAAAAAAGTGTATTGGACTCAGCTTTTTAGGTTAAAGAATTATTGATACTTAAATATTATACCGTTCACACTTCAACTCGTATAACAAACTTTTAAAATTTAATTCAAACAAGAATGCATTTGTGAAAAAATGCTATGCCACCGCATTAATATAACAGAAGTAGATTGTTTGTTACTTTGCAATCGAACTTTGCCATAATGCAGTAGTTTCTAGTTAATTTGGGGGTCAATGTCATATTTCAGAATGTCAAATCATTAGTCACATGTGCAGATGTGTCTAATGTTAATATGCAAAGGCCATAGAGCAATAATTGATTCAAAAATGACCAAAAATAGGTCTTAACTGTATAACATAGCAGTATTAAACTTTGAAATGCAGGTTCAGTAACTTTTTCTTAAATACCATCTTTTCAATTAAGCATTACCAATTTCTTAAAACATAATCATTATGTGAATCATAATGTTCTTATAATGTACTCAAATCGTTTCATTTAACATCTCTACAAACCTCACAACTGTCTTGCTAGAGTTCATGACCTGAATTATTTCATAAATATCTCTAAAAATCATGACCCAGCTATTGAAGATTTTACATAAAAATTGCAGAACATGTATTACGCATGCCAATGTAAGTTGTTCCCTTTAACACAAAAAGATTTTTTTTTAATTTGACTTTATGTACATATTGAAAATAAATGACCCAGGGGCTGGTCCAATTTCGACCCCAGGGCTATAATTTGAACAATATTGGTAGAGGTCACACTACACAATGTTTCATGACAAATATCTTACCTCTAGCCTTTGTCAATTCCGAGAAGTTGAGTATTTACTATATATATATGGAAAATCTATGACCCCCAGGTCGAGGCCAATTTTGACACTAGAGGCAAAGTGTGAACAACTTTGGAAGAGGACCTATAGCTGATATCATATACCAAATATCAAACCTTTAAGCCTTGTACCTTCAGACAAGAAGTTATTTTAAGTTTTTACTAAATGTACATTGTTAAAATGTGAAATTGACGTTTGTTCTGTTTTAATAGGATGATTACAGTAAAAAGGTTATATGATACACATGTTTGTAGTAGTACTGTATTAAAACCTGGTACAGAGTGTATTTTTACATTCCAAATAAACCTAGATGCAAGCTATAGACACGTAATGAGCTATGCTGTGCCAGGATATGTGATAGAAAGGTCCCGAATAAAAACAGAATCAAATGACAGACCAAATGCCAAAGTACGAGCAGCGGCATGAAGATGGATGAAAACATTATCAGAAATTGAATTATTGGAAACATTATATAGATATTGAGCTGCTACTGCATAGCAACTATTGAATTATAATTTGTCACTTATGTCACTGACGCATTTTATTCTAAGAATGTTTAAAATTAATATTTTCTTGACAGATTACAAGCCGTATCTTTAATTGTATTGTATTTAAACATATTTGATAAATTACCCCCTTGGTCGCAATTTAGAATTTAGTAATTGATATTGATATTATGTATTTATTTTATTCTTTTATTGGATCCTTTGAATGTTGTAATCAGTTTATCAAATTAATGTTTTCTACAGTTATTTTGATTAATGTCATTATCATTTCAAATTTCAATGCTTGAAACTAATTGTTTTCATGTTTTTCTTATATGTAAAACACCATGGTATGTGCTGAATGTCCGTCCCAGTCAATTCATTTTTAATACAGTTATGCACTTAAAAGCATGTTATTTTTTTATTAATTATAAAGCTTTAACGTGTACTGAAAAATCAAAGTGCGACTTTGTCATTGCACGTGTACACGTATGCTAATTCTGTCATTTGCTTAAATTTTATTATGGCAACATCATAAAATATCATCCTCACAATATTGGTTGTTACTGAGTATGGTAATCAATGTAAACTTTCTTAAACAATTCCAGGTGGTAATGTGTTATAGAAATCTTGTTTTAATGCACATGCACACTATAAAATCTGATCAAACAGATGCATCGTTATTGAATGGCATTGTTTTCCTTAGATGGGAATCTTCCCTGTATTTTGTAAAATAAATTATTTCAAAACGTTCACCAGGTCCCTCCTATATGTATAAAATGTTTCATGATATTGCTGAGCTTGTATAATGGCCAATGTTCGGGACTGCTGGTAAAAAGCCAGGTCGGGTTATATGAAACTTATAATACAAAAGAAATATACTGGTAGTTTGCTCTGATGAAATTTAACATAGTGGGCAATTGTTAGATGTAGGATGATATCTATATAATATTACTATGCTATTTCTATTGACTTAGCCAGACACCTACATTATTGAAAAATCGATGAAGGATGCTGCACGCACGGTGTAAATCAAATCGAAATAAATAACCTAATTCTTTGAATCAAAGATGATTTATATGATTTATAAATGCACATGTTTCTGTTTATTCAATTTGTGAAATTTGGGAACTGTTGGTGATATATCTGCCCATCTTATGTAAAAATAGAAAGCATAGACTAAACAAACAGAATATTTGTTGTTTTTTAACCATATTAAATGTCAAATATGCATCGATAAATCGTTCAAATTCCACCTAAATATACAAACAGTCCAGTGCGCACTTCATTTCGTGGGTTGTTTATATATATAACCCGATTTTTTTCTAGGGGAAGTACTTTTCTGTTAGCAAGACCTTGTCTGAGAAAACCTTACAGATGCAGATTTATGCGATGTTTGATTTACAAGAAAATTCCTGCCTTTCATTTATCATTACTGCATGCAATTGCATGGAGTTTAGCGGAAAGTGAATTATATATTGATAATTTCACATTGGCATTTTCAAAATATAAGTTCACAGATTAATCCGAATGAACAAAATTGAATAAAAATTTGTGAGACATACACTCCGTTAGTAAGTATGATTAATATGCTTCCTAGAAGTATATGAATAGATGATGTCATGAAAAAAAGAGAAAAAAGAAAATTATGCAACAAAATCAGTCAAAGTCTTTACATTACTTAAAATCCCTACAACAGCATGAAATATATAGAAAACTGTATTCCAGCCACAAGAACAGTTGAAATTATTACACTATTATGCATGCCTCTAACGCTATGCTATGAAAATGTGGCAACAAGTGTTCACTCTGTGAAATACATTTCGATTATACGTGCACAATAAACAAATATCTTCTATGGAGGATTTAATTTCTACTTCTGATGATGATAATAATTCAAAGGCTAACGCTATGATCAATTACAGAAAAATTCCTTTACCTTTATATTAAGAAGAATTCAGTTTTTCTAAGTTATAAACATTATGATGGAACTACTTCCATAACATTACAGGGGAAATTTGTATATAATAACCACGGACGTCGGAAGATTCCTTTCTTCAAAATATCTTAATTTGAAATAAATTTATGTAATGAACGCATAGCATATCAAATGTACTTACATGACAATATCGTGATACATTTAGAACAAGTTTCAGTATAAGGACATCAAATGTAATCTTCTGCTATATAATGTTTAATATGATTTTTCTTGTTGAATTAAAATATACAATGCAATTAAATATTTGAGTAAAAGCTGCTCCTGTAACAACATAGCTTATGGCTTTTTATTTTCCAATTCAGTTGTTGCATTAAAATAGAGAAAAAAGAATCCCTAAAGAAAGTCCAACACAACAAAATTGAAAATGTTGCAGGCTCGGTTTGATTGAGCCTGTTCATGGACGGTACTGGAAAGTGCAAGTTACCGTCCACGCCCTCTAGCACCGGCTTAAGCAGAAATCAACATTTAACACGAAAATTTTGAATTTAGAAACATCCCTGTGTTCATACAGCGGTTATCATGGAACCTTCAATGTGACACAGTAGTGCCATTCCATGAAAAGCGGCGTAAGGTCCCCAAGTAAAAGAATGCTTTTGCCCTACACGAGAAAACAATGGGCGGAAGAAAATAAAATGGAATTTTGAAAGGGGATCTGCGGTTATGAAGTTCCGTATATAGAAAAATGAAACGTTGGTTTTAACTGTACAAATATTTAGCATTCGAGTCGGAACGCGAATATTTGTACTTTACTGTATGTCCTTTATTTTCATTTTCAGTCATAGATTATGCAGTTCTCACAATAATAGTTCATTGCTTATGCATAATTAATTGCTCCAGATAATCTGTAATTGTTCCAGATAATCTTACTAATTGCTAAACACATATCAAATGTGTTATTTTACATTGTTTATACGAATTATTGATTTATCTATTTAAGTTATTAGATATATCTGTGAAGGACAACATATATGATTGATTTTACAATTAACTTTTGAATTTCACCGACGGAAGAAGAAAACGCTGTGTCGGATCACATTGGATATACTAATCAATTTCTAAATAACAAGCTATTAGGCTTGATAAACACATGGAACATTATAAAAAATATTCTTTACCCTGTTCAGAAATATTTCTTTAAAAATTATTAAACATGTTTAACTTAGATAAATATACATTTCTATACAATTTCTATCAAAGAAACCATGAGAGATAAAAATATTTTTATTATATAGATTTTGTACATAGCTAAAATATCAAACCTCTTTGGATTAAAATATCACAAAAAATGACAAATATTTTGAAAATTAGGAATAAGCTTTAACTTTCTTGGTTTGATAAATATGTTATTTCAAAATAAAAGTTTGAAACGAATGCTTTATGGAGATACAATAAATGGAAATGAGTTGCCGAAGGTAGGAACATTCCAAAATGTAAATCCGATTAGATGAAAATGTCATATGCAGTGTATGGTGTTATCTAAATATTTCTCTAAAATATTTCCTGTCTGTTTACATTTTAGGTCTTATCTTTGTACACTCAAATATTAAGCTCCTGTCATCGCATTTCACTTCATATATCTGATATATTACATTCTAATTCATAACCTTCATATTGAAAATTGCGTTGTGTTTAAAATATCTTATTTTAATCATAGAAGCCTGGTTCAAAACAAAGAAGCAACTTTAACCCCATCAACTTACTGATATGATCAGGAGATAACATGCGTATAAATAATTTTCTTGAGACTAATGCTTCCGAGGGATCACTTTGTTTCCAGATTTCTTTACAGAACATTTAAGCTTATTTTATTGTGCATGTAATAAATATAATGTGTTCTTGCGATTACATTTAATATATAAAATGCTTTAATATAATATTGGTTATAGCAAGGAAATGTGATTTCCTGTGAAGAAATTTTATTTGTTAAAAAAAAACATTTCTCGACAAGTGTCTTTGGTTGATTTCAATTTCTTTCGACTGCTATCGGAACGTCGCAGCTTTTATACACCTGCTGCACCGCCAAAGGGTTGTGATTGGTTTTTTGACTGTTTATAGCTGCCTGCCCTCACTTAAATTGCTTGTTTATGCTCTTCCTACAAAACAAATTTCCCTTCCCTATTTTAAAGACAATTTGTTCTTGCACACCCTTCGGTCATCATTTGATACCATCTCTTACTCTGATTCTTCGTTGGTTTACAATATACTTTCTATTATTTGTTGTTGTTTTTATTTTCGTAGTTCATTTCTCTAAAATCATTATGAATGTGATACTTTTCTAGGATTGATATGTGTAAATATAGTTGGATTTTGCCTTCTTATCAGACATTGATATATAAGATGAATTTGACCGGTAATGACAGGAAATACGAAATTTCAGAAGAATATTAGAACGCCTGCTAGATACTAGTTTTAATAAATTACAGTATGTGCGAAACAGAATGCCTAATTAAACGAGCACCATGCAATGACTTCAGGATCAAACAGTTCTGAAATGAACATTTGGTGTGTATTTACTGGTATTTTGAAGTGATATTTGAATATACTAAGTTAAACAAACATTATAGTTCCTAAGACATTTCATTTAAATCTGAGCTATATTTACAGCTCGTAACGGAGATTTATCACCTTGAATATAATTATGTATTTGTATCTTACTGTGTAATACAATACAACGATTGACAAAAGAAGTATATGTAATAAATCTCTATATCATCATTAATTCATGTTTCAATTCAATATACTTACCGTAATTGACAGAACATTCCAGGACTAAATGTCAAGTCGTTTAAATTTACTGATATTCAAAGGTTAGATAAATCATACAATAAATATTCATTAGAGAATATGGGTTGTTAAACATTGTCGTTATCTCGACGCGGATAAATTTTTATTTTACTTTTAAACTATAGTGAAAAATATAATTTAATTATTATCTTGGTGATTTTATTTGTTAATCTATTATGTTTTTTTATTTTCTTTTACTTTTCATTGTGAGTGGGATGGGCTTGGATGGGAAATATACTTTGCTTACAATCATTATGTAAAACAGTTCGATACTTTGTGGAATAGTTAAACAATATATTTGTTTTCTTGAATAAATGAAAAGGAGGATTACTCTGGTAGAATTGTAGACGTTCCATTTAATCTTGAGAGGCTTATTCAAAGAAATTATATGCATTGAAAGCTGAATGTCTTTAATGGACTTTCTTACTGAATAAATTGCTTTGTATAGTGTGCACGGAAAAGACACAAAATAACGAATCATTTGACACAGCAACATTCTTTCAGAAACAAAAATGCGTACTCTTGTTACAAGTATAATGGACTCTGTGCTGCCTACTATTGCTATATTGTTATTTAAACAATAATGTATATTCAGAAATGAATTTTCCCAACATTCATTTTATTTACTTATTTACTTTTTTCACATAAATGTTTATTATATAGAGAAACGTTTACTTCTGCTTGACTCTCCTACATTTCTCAATGGATGTCAACGAAACAATTAATATGCATAGAACATATGTCCGCAAGTGCCTTGACGCATTGTGTTTGGTTGGCATGATAATGGTCATTTTATTATTCATATGTGTAATAAAAAGTTAAATACTCATCTATGCTTCTCTATGTGCTACTTAGCCTACATGTCACAATGACTGTTTCCCAATATTTACAGTACTGTCATTATCTTTCCTGGCAATACTGTCATAATTATGTGATTAAATCTCTTTTAATAAAAGTATGGCAATTTGCTTCTTGTTTTATACTCTTCTGTATGCAACTATACCTTCATTTTATAAAATATCAAAGTTTATCGGCAAATCAGTACAAAAACCTTTGGCCATATACATACATACATACATACATATTCTGATAAGTTCATATGTAATGTAAATTACACGCCAAGAATATAGATTTTTTTACTTGGGTTTTACGTCACACCGACACAGTATAGGTCATTTGGCGACGTTCCAGCTTTACTGGTGGAGGAAGACCTCAGGTGCCCCTTCGTGCATTTTTTTCAGGCACGATCGGGCACCTGAGTAGAACCACCGACGCTCCGTAAGCTAGCTGGATACCTTCTTTACATGAAAGAATCCAAAGTCCCTGTCGGGATTCGAACCCACAGTGGTGAGGGGCAAGTAGTTTGAAGTCAACGACCTTAACCACTCGGCCACGGACGCCCCAAGAGTATAGATATAACATCACAAGTATGTATTCATGTATGTATGTATGTATGTATGTATGTATGCGTGCGTGCGTGCGTGCGTTCGTGCGTGCATGCGTATGTATGTATGTATGTATGTATGTATGTATGTATGTATGTACAAAATAATGTATGTTCAAAAGCACGAAATAAGGTGCATTGACCCTCTAACGATATATATTCGTGACTGTATATCAACAATGCTCTGTCATAATTATCTGAGAGTATTGACACAAAATCAGCCAATAAGCAACTTGAAAATAAGCACCGTATAAATGCTGTAAAATTGCAAGTCATTTATTAAAGAACGAGCGGGTGAACGTTCATATTTTATCACGATAGATAATGAAAATCTAAGAGATATGTCGGAATTAGTTTATTAAACTGTTGTCTTGTTGTGGCAACAATAAATCATCATCCAAAATCATTCAAACTGGTACTTTTTGCAAGATGCAAGTATCATTAATTCGACTGGCTTTGATGGTTTGACCAAATTTACAAAAACTACTTTTATCTGGAAGTAACACATCATCTTGTAAACCTTTTTCGATGTCTCTTCTAATTGTGGCTTTCGGCCTCGTTCGTCTCTGTAAATAAATTTATTTGTTATAGTTTCCCGGAGGATGAATTCTAGTTCTGAACTGGGTTATTATCGTGAACGTGTTTCAAATAACAGTCATATGTATCTAGTTATTGCGACTGAAGTTATTATTGGTAGATCTCTCTTGTAAAACACATGTGGCCCAAGAACATTTTGCAGTGATATGCTTGTTTTGGTGGTTTCCTTTTAGTCTTCATCCCTTCAGTACTGCCAAATTGTAAGGGCGTCTCTGGATATATTTCAGAACTAGGCAAATGTGTATCGTCTAAAGTGATTCATATGCTTGAAACAGAGCCAAGGTCTACTAAATAATTTACATAATAGTTAAAGTCCTTTTATGTAAACTCTTTCAATGTTCAAACTATTATATACTACAAGTCTAGATACATGTATTTAAATCTTTAGAAAGAATTACATTTTGATATATTCGGTATTGGCACAACTTTTTAACGGCCAGTATTCACAGAACACCATAAGTTAAAACTATACAAACACTTTCAGGTTCATTCAACATAGACACATTTAACATGAAATTGAATGTTTAAATACTATAATTTCTTTGTCTTAAGTAAACTGTGTAACATCTTCTTTCTGGTCTATTTTGTCTATCTTTCAGCTTATTCTTACATAATTTACATAGCATTCATTAAATTTAAAGTAAATGATAAAGCAAGAGTGGTGTCATGTCTGTTTTCCTATATTAGATCAAGCCTAAACATGCGATATATTTTTGACTCTGAGTAAACATCATAAACCAATTAAATATACGATTGTATTTCCGACAAATTGAACTTTGTTTTGTTATATAAATACTGTAGTATATATTGTTTGCTTAAATTTCTTAAACATATGAATCACAAATAAATTAAACGTGAATGAAATTTCATTTCTTGAACAAAATGCCAAACTCGGAAAATAACTGGAATCAAAACATGAATAAATGATGAGACTGTGAAATGTTACTAAAGTCTTTCCGATTTACGTTTTATTCATAATGATTATTCATCACCAATTGTCACTAAGAGCGTTTAATTGACCTTTTCGAAAACCTAGCTAAACACCGTTTTCCGGTACATTACGGATTTAGCTCTGGGGAATTACACCAAATGAAGTACATAATACAGTTACATAATATTTCTATTTTCTATCATTATTTTACCGTTTAAGGTGAAAAAAATAATGTATTTGAAATTTATCGATATTCCTTTAATATCTATTGCAAATTTTTCAAAAAATAAAATTGTTTATAATGAAAATCAATCAAATTAAAACAGCCGTAGTGGAATCTTCCATAATAAATAAGGTTATTTTCTGCGAAAACTTGTGTATTTACTTTATTTTTTGTATGCAATTATTCATACAATGATATTTAATTATTTTCTTACAAAGAAATAACTGTTTTATTTCACTTTAATTAAAAAAGTCCAAAAACATCTCGAGTTCGTTATTACACTCCATTACGTGAATTCCCCAGAGCTATGTACAGAAAGTACCGGAAAACGGCGTTTAGCTAGGTTTTCGAATTCGTGAATACACCAAGAAAAGACTATAATAGTCAAATTGCAATTATGAATTATGTAAATTACCTCATAAATTGTAAGCAATAGTTTTGCGAAAGGTTAATTTGTATGGTGGTGATATATGAGACTAAATACAGAAAGAAATACTATAAACTATATATATATTGTATCTGAAAATGACAATAACATATATAATTTCATCATCAGACTTTTTGTTTCATAAAGAGAAGACTAAATTCTACATAATCGAACATATAAAAAGGAAGTGTAATTTAGACCAAGATAATCTGGTTTTTATAAAAATATAAATATCCTGTGTTTTTCATAATGGCTGTTTATTTTATAATGGTGTTGATCTATTTAATTCTGTCTCAGAAAAAATTGATAGATCTTACATGAAATACACAAACGTCCATGTGCCTGCAATTTAAATTGTATACGTGCATTTTCTAGTAATGATTGATTGTATTTCAACAGAAAGTGTACAAAATATGTTATAGGTTCTAAGCTTTTATCTGCATTCATCTTTAAAATTATTGATACTGCAGTAATGGAAATGCATGATATGAATAGCGATTTAGATTACTAGTATTTGATAGAATTTTAAAACGATAGAACACAAAGAACACAATTCCAAAAATGGAGCAATATATCCTTTTTAAAATTTAATTTCCAACTTAACACAACAACAGCAATAGTAATTTCAAGTTAAGTGCAAGTTCAAGTAAAGTAAAAACTGAACTAAACATTTAGTTATTCAAGATGTCGTTCGTTTTGTACCGAAGATGGCATTCGATATATTTACATTTATATACAATTATATAGACTATAGGAAAATCTATTCAAGAAACATTCTTTGTAATAATTAAATATTAAGTCAGTCGGGAAAAGCCCCTGGGTCTAATATTCCCACTTGAAAAGTGTTAAATCGCTTCAAAAACGCATGTTTGTTTGTTTGTTGAAAGCTGCACTCTTCAAATTCAAATAAATTAGATCCAAATAAATTAGATCCGCACATTGTTTTATTACAAATGTTTTTTTTTAATTGGATAAATAAATTGTATGCTTTATTTTAAAAGTCTTTGAGTGAAATACTTTAAGAAAAACAAGCATTCCAAAGGGCACATAATTATTGTTTGTTTGCTGAAGTGAATGATTTACATAGTAAACATTAATCCATGACATAATATATTGTCATTAAAACTTCACATATATATTAATTTCTATCCTATCAAGATTATAAAATCTTCTTTAGTTGAAACAAAGATTGTTCGCTTTATACAATATTTACAGAACAAATATACATTATATTGAATGAAGAATGAACAGAGATAAGATACATCAAACATTCAGTTTACAATTAAAGAGAATAAGAAATTATCTTTAATAGTTTTATCAAAAACCTCATTTTATATTCGCTAATAAAACCTCTGGATAACACTGTTTCAATGCATGGTGCTGATAATTATGCGAATATGCTTGTAATTTGTAGTCCTAAAACTATCATTATTATACACCTTTAAGTTTATTCTTAATGCGAGTTATCAAAACACTCCATATAATTTTGCACTATAAATACGCCTTTGGAAAAGACCAAATATATATACATATATATATACATGTATATACATGCACAGTGCGTTGACTGGTGTGCAAATATTAGTTATTAGTTACCCGCACTCCAGAGCATACACGTTGATAGGATAATTTTTGTTGGGATTCACTTATTGTGACGGCATAGAAAGGGATAGCGATAGAAATATCATATTCAGATGCTCGTTCATTGGTTACGTTCTTCTGGGGTTTCATATTGTGACAACAGGGAACGTGTTTTATTTTTGTCTTTGATACGAAAGAGAAAGAACACCAAAACACTCGTACAAATCAGATAGCCGCGTGTTTCGGTGTGCTCTTTCTATTACTAAAAAGGAGGTAGGAGTATAGTGTTGTTCACGATAACCTTTAACGTCGTGAATTTACTGCCCTATTGAAATATAAAACAACAAACATGAATCTCTATCTATTAAACTAGTCAAGCAAGTCTGAAACATGCAAAGTTTTGTTGCGAATATTTAACTGATTTTAACATTTCGTCGGAATCCCTTGTAAATGATGAGTGGTTGGTCTTTAACCGAATTTTACACAAAGAAGAAATCTAATCAATGTTAAGTAAAAGAAATTGTGCATTGTTAATATAATAATATATATTCCTTTATTACACGGGTCAAACAAATGTTCTGATTTATTTAATACTTTACTAATACTTTTTTTTCTACAAGCCTGCGAGGTGTTTACCCCTTCAGTAATATCTTTTACCAAGAATACAGATTAAGAGTTTTCATTTTTTGTATCTGTTTGAGATTTTTCGAGATGTGACATCTTGAATGTGCATTATTAACAAACGAATTTCACTTTACTCCAACCTTCCTAAGGTGCAAATGAGTGTTCAGATTTGTACATACCTGACATGGAAGTACGATGGCCTATTTGTTTTACTCTCGTTAGGACATATAGCACAATACAACATTATATATCAGATTTTGTAAATGTTGCAGGCTTCTAATCTACTAAAACCTATTAAATGTTCACCAAATATATTTACCGCGATTTTCATTATGTGCAAGTTTATTTGGTGTTTCTCTGAAATAGCAATTCTATAGTGTTTTTGTTTAATATTGATATCACACACAAAAAAGAAAACATAACCATTTGATCGATAAAGATAAGTCTTTTATTCGATAAAGATAAGTCTTTTATTGAACATCATTTTAATGTTTGTAGCAGTCTCGCTTCTCTATGTTGTTGATAATGTTTACCAAGGCATTGGTGATATGCGTTGTAAAGATTTACGTTTATCACATTAAAACAGTAATAAAATATAGATGCACACTTTTTCCTGTCTGTCTACAGACTGCATAATGATAAGATCTGCATTAAATAAATATCAATTCCTTCAAGATGATATAATCACTATCATTATAGGCGTAGCTGTATTAATTTTGTCCAACGGATTTACGTTTGGAAATAATAATTTAAAATTAAAATTTCTTACTTATCTTTGAATTTGCTAAATTGGAAATATTATCGTATGTGGTATATCTGTGATAATATTGTACAGTTATTGTTCAAAGATGAATATGAGTAATCACAGAACAGGTGTATAGCTTATATCTTTCTTTCATAAGATTACTTCATATTATATATATGAATAGAAAATTAATTGAAATTTCATTTAAATTTAGTAGACTTGTTCAATTAGTTTTGAAAAAAATGTGAAAGTACTTTCCTTCTTTAGTATTTTTTCTGTCTTCGTTACTAACATTTAGTTTTTATGACTTCTCTGATAAACAATTTTCAGTAGAGCTTTTCCGATATAATTTTTAAGTACCAGGATTAAAAAAGTGGAATCTTAAGTATTTACAAAAAGCAAATATAAGGCTCACAGGGAAGACTGGGCTTGCCCAACTGTGTTGCCTCAGTAAATAAAGTACTCACTCACTCACTCATTTACTCACTGACTTTCTTACTAGATATAGTATCTGTGTTACAAATGCAATTGTTTGAAGTAAGAAATGACATAAAGATAACATTCCTTACAGACGTTTTTCATGGCATAAATTGACTCAACTAGCCACGGGTTAATGTCGCTGTTTACTAATTTTCAAGACTCATAAATTTGGATGCCTTTGATGGGGTGACGAATTAAAAAAAAAGATCCTTTTTGGAAGGAATACATCTCTCTCCCTCTCTCCCCTCTCTCCCTCCTCTCTCTCCCCCTCTCTCTCTCTCTCTCTCTCTCTCTCTCCCCCTCTCTCTCTTTTAAATACTTTTCTTGGTTTCTCTTTTGGCGTCTTTTGTCTATTTTGAATAGGCTTATTAGGTATAGTTTAACACGGATTAAATTATAAGAATTGTTCGCATGAAAACTGGATGATTTGTTGTCGCACAATATTGTTTATCTGGCGTCCCCATCAAAATCAAGTGGTTATTCTTATATGCAAACAAAATGTATTATAATTCATTTGATGTAAATATACTAACTATTGTAGACACAGATTATTCTATTATGTTAATTTCAAAGAAATCTCAATCAATTTCAATGTAAAGGCTAATTGAAGAGCAGAATGGCCCATAACACGAAAACTTTTTGACTGTTTTTGTAAATTTATAGGGAATTAATCGCGTAACACAAGAATTAAAACCAATTTTACTTTTTTATGGCATTTTAGGAAGATTTTATAACAATTAATATAAAATCATTTAAACCAAGCTTTATTCAGATAAATGATATACTGCAGTATATACTGCTTACAAATATATTTATAAAACATAACTTAAAAATAATTTAAACGGGGATGGCATTTCAGTTCTTGAACAAAATGCCAATCTCTGAAAATAAATAGAATCAAAACATAAATAAATGATGAGCCTGAAATGTTACTTTACGTTTTATTCATTATCATTATTCACCACTAATTGTCACTATGAACCAGTCTAATACATCAAGAAAAGACAATTATAGTCAAATTGCAAAAATTGTGACTCATAAATTATTAACAATAATTTCCACGAAAGGTTATCGAGTATGGTGGTATATATATCAGACTAATTACAGAAAGAAACACTATAAACTATATATACTGTATTATTTATGGACATGTAAACGTGTACGTTTAGCTTTTTATATTCTATAAATCTCGTACGATGCGATATTCCAAATATTTTACACTGCATCAAATATTAATTATTCTACATTGTTCTTGCGACTACATATATCTTGGACCAGTCTGGTCTACTGGCTTTGTGAAATAAAGATATATCTATATATATCATACAACATATAATATAGCTTGTGTTTTTGAAATAAAGATTACTTGAATTTAATGGAACAATATAAATATACATGTATAAATTTAATACTTATAATCTTTCTATGGTTTTGATATATATTTTAATGATTCCTGCCTCATTTTTTTGATAGAATGTTTTTATATTGTAACTTGAAATACACAAAGTTTAACGTTCATGTGCTGACAGTTTTATGAAGTGTATAAATTATACTCAAAAATGTTATATGCCCGATGCGTTTTTCGTCGCATTCAATACAGTTAGTTAGTCTTTGTGTTTTCAACAAAACATACCGTGAAATAACTGATATTTTTAGTTATTGGTATACATGTTATGAATTGCGCTTTACATAGTTGTATACAATTATACTAGAAATATATGAATTATATACCTTTTCAGAATTCCTTCATAAACTCAAAGAATCTTAAACAATTTAAGTTTTCAGCAATACCCATTACAAGTATTAAAGCAAAATACAAACGAAGCAAAACATATACTCTAGATTGCATATTTTGGCAAAATGTCGATCATTTTGTAACGGAGAATGCTTTTGACCTATTTACCGTAATATCGTACAATTATATAGACTGTAGCTGAATCTATTCGAGAAAATATTATCTGTGTTGTTTTACAGTTTAGTCAAACGGGAGATGAAGTATTTTAAAAGTGTCAATAGTTCTAATATTCAAACTTTTAAATCACTTTTACGACACATGTATGTTCTCTGCTTTAAACATTATAGCACACCTGTTTTTCTTTTAAACTTTGGTAAATACATGTATATGGTCTGCATAATTTATTTAAATAATCTAAGAGTGAAAAACTTTTAATGTCAAGACCAACTTACATTTAAGAAGGTCAAGACATTTGTTCATTTTTTGAAGTCAATGAATCAATGAAACAATATATTATTCACATTTTCATTCATTAAATCCTCACCTAGGTGCTTTTAATCTTTTATAAGATTATTATTCCTGAATGCTCGGTCGTGACTCAGAATGAATGTTTCTAATATTCATTCTTTTTAAGAACCGATTATCATCACGATTATAAACATTCTTTGGTTTGAACAAAAGATGCTTCACTTATACAATATCAAAATATATTGAGGGAAGAATGTGCAGGGATAAGATACATCAAACATTCCATTTACAGT
This sequence comes from Ruditapes philippinarum, assembly GCF_026571515.1. Classification (NCBI taxonomy): domain Eukaryota; kingdom Metazoa; phylum Mollusca; class Bivalvia; order Venerida; family Veneridae; genus Ruditapes; species Ruditapes philippinarum. The sequence continues at coordinate 20,965 of NW_026859050.1, read as the reverse complement.
TAATACGAATAAGAAATTATCTTAAGTAATTTTACCAAAAAAACTAATTTTATCTCTGTTTATGAAACCGCCTCTTCTTTGAATGCATGGTGCTGTTAATAACGCAATAATGTTTGTAACCCGCAGTCCTAGACATAATATCAAATGAATTTAATATTTCGTCAGAATCCCTTATTACAAAATGAGTGTTTAGTATACCTGTTATCAAATTGTACATTAAAAAAATAAAACATTTAATCAATGTAATGTATAAAAAGCATCATGTGCATTTGTAACACAATCTGTATTCTTTAAAAACAAGGGTCTATATCAAAAAGTTATTATATATTAAATGCTACGTTTTATCAAAAGTATTTCTGCTACAAACCTTCAAAGTTTTCAAATTTTGATGAACATTTTCACCAATATAAAATAGCAGATTGAAAGTCTTTCATTTGGTACCTGTTCGGGGTTTTGCTATATGCTTTGCAACAAAGTATTTGCATCATGTGCAATAGTAAGAAATGGAGCACTTTCTTATTATGCAAACGAGTTTTTAATAATTGTGCAGATAATATGGAAGTACAATGGCCTATTCGTTTTACGTATGTTATGGCATGAACTTAGATCGTTTAAGCCTGGTGAACATTATAATTATAACAAAATTCCTTATATACCAGCTTTCACTTTATATCAGGCCTAGTGTGGTCTTTGATTGGTCTTCCAAATTGTAGTGAACTGGGTCCCGTAGGGATCTGCTCCATGTGGCAGGCTAACTGGTTGTGACTGCATGGATGTCATTTTGATATAACTTTGATCGCCACTATACGAATAAAATACAGATACGTTAGCTATTGGACAAACGTTTTAAGTGCAGTGAAGTGTTTCGGAAATAACCGGGATAACTTGTTGCAAGACCCCACACCGTTCGCCCGCCTTGTATTAGATACCGGCTCGTTATTTTAACATATATCCTGCCATCCACTATTCCGCCCCAATCAACTTTCAATAAAATGTTACATTGTACATTGTAATATATCGGACTTAATCATGGTTTGATGGAATTTCCGCGTTAATTTAAAAAAAATACATTTCGATCACATTAATGTTTAACAAAGTAAAAATCTAATAAAAACAATTAGATGTTTCACACAAATCTTAATTGTCATTATGTGCAAGATTCTTTTGCTGTTGCTTCGAAATAGCAATTCTGTGGTTATGTTATATTGTGTAGATAAATCATGCAAAAAACCATAACTATTTGTTGAAGAAATCTTAATGCTTATCTTTTATAATTTACGAGAAATAATAAAATTTATATAGAATTGATAAAATGTAAATGATGGGTTTCCATCGTAACGTATCGATTAAGCGGAATCTTGTATAGAACATTATTAAAATGTTTGTGGCAGTCTCGCTTTTCTGTAATCTATGTATGGTATACTGTTGATAATGTTATTCTAAAACATGGGTGATATGTGTGGTAAAGATTTACGTTTATCATGATGAAACAGTAATGAGATATAGATGCACACTTTTTATCTGTCTACAGATGGCATAATGATAAGAACTGCATTCAGAAATCATTAATTTTCTTCAAGATGATACAAATAACACTGTAGGCGTAGTTATATTTGCACAACTTGGAAATAATAATTTAAAATTAAAATTTCTTACTTATCTTTGAATTTGCTTAATTGGAAATATTATCGTGTGCGGTATATATGTGATAATATTACACAGTTAATGTTCAAGGATGAATATGAATAATCACAGAACAGGTGTATAGCTTATTTCATTCTTTCCTGAGATTACTTCATATCAATTTATAAATTTAGGTTAAAGATTCGAATGAGTGTGTATACTTTGTATAAACAACATACTGTATAATGGATAAAAAGAAACTAAAGATCGATTTTTTATTTATTAGGATATTGATTTTAATAGTGCATTAATAGATTGAAAGAACACTCATTTTTATTGGAATTTTCATTCGTTATTGAAACATTTTACAAGTATGTTCCTTAATTTCTATACATCTGTCTTCGTTACCAACATTTACTCTCTGAGGCTTTCTTAATGATAATTGTCTGTTAGTTGAGCGTATCCATTATATTATTAAGTTCTAGCAAAGGGAAAGGCCTAATCATGATAAATTACCAAAAAATATCTAGTACCCTGGTGAAGCAGTCAATATTGTAAGCAATTCTATTTCTTCTAACTTGATACAAAATTCGGGTCATAAATAAAAAGAATATAAAGTGCTTTCCACAAAACATTTGACTACTAGTAGTTCTTTTTATACTACAAAGATATAGAACGTAGATCGATGATACGAAAATCCCCTTTTTGAAAGTCAGACAAATAGTTACAGACTAATTAAGGAGGTGGTATCACAACAATATAGAGTAATGTCGTGATTGAATTGTGTGTATCACACTTTGCGTGAGAATGTAATATAAGATGTATTTTAATGACTAGCATTAGAGAGCATAGTTAGACATATTTTGCGGTTTTACATAACTAATTCTTCTATGTCTTGACATTATGTTGAAAATACTTGCCCACAAGGCCATGAATAATAACGAAAATATCCAAAAGGTGCAATGTAAAATGGATGAAAATCAAAGGGGGGAAATGGCTAAAGGGAATGGATAAGAAAAAATACATGAGGTGGAGTACTCGCCTTACACGAGGACACGTATTACAAGACCTATAAACATTAGTTCAAACAATGCACTCAACATGTAAAAGTTAACAATACCTGTACGAAGGAACCTTCAGTAACAAAACCATAACTTCGGCGACGGTTTAACCGGATAGTGTGCACCAAATCATACTCTTAGTCCCAATATGTTCCTGCATGATGAGACAATGTAAGTAAAAGTATTCCCCGCAAAGCAGACAAGGAAACTTCTAGCAGCTCTTATGATTGCAAGGTGAAATAGATAAAACAAAGATATACATACCATAAGTATGCCTTAACAGAAAGAAGAAGAAGAAACACTAACGTACAAAAGCCTGACGAAGCAAGTCAGCAGATGATGAAATTTAAGACAATGAAGTCCCATTTGGTTTGTCTAAAAAACGTCTCAAAATAGTCAGGGATATAAAGGATATTTGTTTGTTTTTGTGTAAGATGAAAAACTTATTTAATCGAATGAGCTTTAAAAACCGTATTGACGTGGCCAGAATTGAGAATATTGTTTTTAAAGTTCAAGAGATGTAATAAAATAACATCTTACACAACAAAGAAACAAATTTTCTTTTAATTTTATGCTTAAATATTATTTAAATGAAATTTCCTCAATATTAACTGGAATATAAATATCTGTTTACTCGAGCCCTTAATTTCAGGCGAATTTCTTATAAATGCATGCAGTCTTGAGCTAAAAAAATAAGTTCAAAAATCAACGTTAAATTGTAATTATATTATTTATTTTATTAAAAACATGAATGATCTTTTGTTTTAATAATAAAACAAACAGTCCTCACCACGCCGAGCTTAGTTCCGTTATTTTTGGTAATAGATTATAGTTTAGACTATGCTTGTAATGTAAGCGGTCGCCATTTATTAAAGTTGTGTATTTCACGGGAGGAAAAAATGTTTGATTTAGAGGGACTTCATTTGCATTTGTTAGTCATACATCTATTTATATATTAGCGTGAGAGATGGTCACATGAAACAGTTAGCCTACCACAGTATAGACACTAAAGCGCGCTCGAGGCGCAATAATCTTATATTTTACGGCTTAGCTGATGTAAGGGCAGAGAATACATACGAACTACTTTCGCAGTTTTGCAGCGACCATCTAGATTTCGACCTAGGGGATTATTTTGTCCAGCGTGTGCACCGTTTAGGCTCTCTTCGTCGCGCAAGTGGTCTTACGCAAACTCCCAGACGTCCAATCATTGTCGCTTTTCGAGATTTTGGCGACACAGAGTTCATCCTTCAACAAGCTAGAAAACTGAAGCATACACAATGTAGTATTGATAGGGACTATCCGAAGGAAATTGCTAGCGCAAGAAAACGACTTTGGGGCCGTTATCGCAACGAAAAAGATTCGCATGGTTCAGAAGTAAAACTAGCGTATCCAGCGAAGACGAGTTATAGCAGACGAGTTCCCCGACTGGCATGAAATCTTGAACCAAGACAGGTGTAAAATGTTTATGGGTCAAAATAGTTCGCATAGTTAACATAACCAAAGTGTCTACTCTGTTTCAACGGAAGCCGATAACTCAGTTAGCAACACTCAATTTTCACAATCGCCGGCGCATTCTAGTGATAGTCGAAACAAAACATATTGCATACCACCACGAATTCAGTCATCTACCCTTCCTACGTATAGCCAAGTAACAGCGGGAACTGCATCTAGCTCGCCAAATATACCCCATTTTAGCATTGTATCGTCTGCTTCAACAGTAGACGACAGACGGCACGTGGAGCGTGACAACCTAGTGAACAGTAGTGGCACGGACGGTCATGATTTTCCACCTAATTCCGTAATAATCGAAAATCACGAGAAACTCACCGGACAATAGGACAATAGGGAGAGACAACCTATTAAATGTGCACTTTTAAATGTACAGTGTCTCGTTTCCAAAAATGTTAATAAACTAGAAACACTCGAATTACGGACTTTATTCGATGATTACAGTATGATTTTCTTGACAGAAACTTGGTCGAGTGAATGTATTAACATGAAGGTTGACGGTTTTGAGTTATTTAGTCTACATCGGTTGGAGAAAAATAGTTATAGTAAAAGAAACTCTGGCGGCGTTGCTGTATACGTAAAACTTGACTTGATTGATTTTGTGTATTTATACAGCACAGATAGCGATGATATTTTATGGCTGAAAATTGACGGTTCATTATTTGATTTACATAATGATATATTTTTGTGTCTTTGTTATGTAGTTCCGAAAGGAAGCTCAAGAGAAGCTTTCATTTTGTCAAATGTATATGATAGAGTTTTAAATGAAATGGTAAAAATTAGTAGTATCACAAATGACAATTGTTCTTTTATAGTTCTAGGGGATTTAAATAGCCGAGCTGGTCAGTTAAATGACTATGTCAATGATGATGAATTAGATATACATATTAGCTCCTTTCTACCTGATAATTATGTGCCAGATCATGTTTTACCAAGAATGTCTCAAGATTTTGGGACAAACCAGAATGGAACATTGCTTTTAGACTTTTGTAAGCAATCTGGCCACAGAATACTAAACGGTCGTATAGGAAAAGATGCAAATATAGGGAAATACACATTTATTGGTCCGCTCGGAAATAGTCTAGTTGATTATGTATTAGCAAGTGGTAATATTGTTAAATTGTTTAACTCCTTTGAAGTGCTAGATCCTAATATATTATCTGACCATTGTGTAGTAACATTTAGCCTTTCTGCAAAATTGCAAGATATAGATTTGTTAGATGAAAATGTTTGTAGCAATATAGAATATACGTATAAATGGAATACAGATATGTTACATGATTATAAACGAAATCTGTCTGAGGATTATGTGTTGCAACAAATAAATAATCTTACATCTGAATTAAAGGCTGTGGTAAATAGCAATGATGTTGACGAAAACATATTTTGTTTTTTAACTATAACTGACAAAGTTTGCTCCCCACTTTTTAAGCATGTACCGAAAAACCCAGTAAATAATCCTGTTATAGATATGAAGCAAAATGGTTTGACGATGAATGTGCGTCAAAACGAGACTTTTTCTATAAATGCCTAAATGTGTATCGAAATTGTAAAAGTGATAGTAATAAAGTAAATATGTGCAGAGCAAGGTCGCAGTATAAACATATGTTAAGGGAAAAGCGTTATAGATATAGACAATTAAATACAAATAAATTGATTAAAGCCAGGGTTGAAAATGCAAAGCAGTATTGGAAAATGTTGAAAGGGTTATCTGGTAATACCGTTAATTCAATGTCACCTTCAACTGAACATTTCGCCAGATATTTTAAAGCCATTAATAACCCGGAAAATACTTTTTACCAGGCAGATGAAGATATGTTATTTTTTAACGATAGATATTTAAATGGGAACTTCAAGTAATGTTTTCTGAATTAGACGCAGAGATAAGTAACTTAGAAATTGTAAAAGCAGTTAAACAGCTTAAGGAGGACCCGATCTAATACTCAATGAATTTTTTAAGCATGGTATAGACATATTACTACCGTATTTATTCCAATTATTTGATAAATGTTTAAATATGGGTTATTTTCCAAGTGCATGGAGCGACGGTTTTATTGTGCCAATTTTTAAAAGTGGTGACTTAAGGGAGCCAAGTAATTACAATGTATAGAGGTATTACCCTATTAAGTGTGTTAGATAAACTGTTCACTAAAATTTTGAATAACAGGTTAAATGCATGGGCCGAAAATTATAATGTTTATATAGAGGCGCAGGCTGGTTTTCGAAAAAATATGAGTACAGTAGATAATATTTTTGTTTTAAGCAGCCTTATATCTACGAAATACCTGAAACTAATGATCAAGAATCAGAATTTAGACAAGAAACCAATATTTATGAAAATTGAGATAAAGATATTACCGAGAATGAAATTCGGAACGCATTAAATGGACAAAAAAGGTCCCGATTGTATATCCGCAGAAATTATTAAGTCGTCGTATGATATCATTTCTCCATACTTACTTAATATATTTAATAGATTATTCTTAAATTCTGATTACCCTGAAGCTTGGGGAGATGAATATATTATACCAATATTTAAAGGCGGAGACGAAACTGACGCAAAAAACTATCGGGGTGTAACTCTAAATAATATAATAGCCAAAATATATTCTCAGGTACTTTTAAATAGGTTAACTAAATGGACTATACAGTATGAGAAAATTGCTAATAATCAATTCGGATTTCAAAAAGGGAAAAGTACAGTCGATTGTGTTTTCATTTTGCATTCTGTTATTTCAAAATTATTAAATTCTGGTAAAAAAGTATATAGTGTATTCATTGTTTATGAAAAATGTTTTGATAAGATAAATAGATCATTTCTCTGGCAAAAGTTATTAAGTGAAAACGTTAGCTCTAGAATGGTAAACGCAATAAAATCTATGTATAGAACTGTTCGATTACGTATTAGGTTTAATAATAGACTCTCTGAGCCAATTCTCTCACACTTGGGCGTGAAACGGGGAGACCCGAGTTCTTCTTTGATGTTTATGATGTTCGTAAATGATATTGTTGACAATATAAATACTAATCTAGATGGATTATTCACATATGAAGATTTAATTTTATTTTTAATTTTATACGCAGATGATCAGGTGTTATTTGCAACATCACCAGAATCCTTACAATGATAAATGATATTGAAATATATTGTAATACATGGGGTCTAAAAATAAATACTTCAAAGACTAAGGTTATGATTTTTGAAAAAGGCAGTAGACATACAAATTATGATTTTTACCTTTATAATACTCTACTAGAAAATGTTACTTCTTTTAAATATTTAGGCGTATATTTTTTCAAAAATGCAAATTGGAATAGAACCCAAAAATGTATTGCAGAACATGCATCTAAATCTTTACATAAACTATTTTCAATTTTTCTACTAGTGAAAAAAGTAAATTGTTTGATTCGCTAGTTGCTACTGTACTAAACTACTGTTCAGAAGTCTGGGGAATGAATGCATGAACAGATATAGAACTTATTCATAAAGAATTCTGTCGAAAACTTTTATATGTTAATAAATCAACTAATACTACTGGTCTCTACGGAGAATTGGGGAGAGTTCCTATGATAATTTTTAGAAAAATAAATACGATAAGATATTGGATCCATTTACTGAAATCAGACAACTCTTTGCAAAAACAAATTTATATCATGCTTAAGAATGATGCCAATAATAATATAACATACAATAATTCAAATTGGGCATTTCATATAAAAACAATGTTAAACAATCTAGCACTATAAATCAAAATAATGGAAATTTTACATTTTTAGAAATTAAACAAAGGATATTAGATAATTATTATCAAGCTTGGTATGCAAGCATAAACAATTCACAACGTTTACTTACTTACTGTAGGTTTAAACAATCTTTTAACTTTGAAACATATTTAAATTCAATAAGTGAAAGGAAATTTCGGATTGCCTTAAGTAGATTTAGATTATCTTCGCATAATTTAGAAATAGAAAGAGGTAGATATCTTAATATAGAACGAATTAATAGAATATGTAAATTTTGCAACCAAGATAATATAATTGAAGATGAGTATCATTTTCTTCTTGTCTGCCCAATATATCGAGAAATAAGGAAAAAATACTTCAAACCGTATTTTTGTAGGTGGCCAACTGTTAATAAATTCGATAGACTGATGTCCACAGATAATGAAAGACAATTGTTAAACTTATCAAAATATATATTTTTTCAAATAAATTAAGGAATAGTTTAGAAATTTGATAATTATTATATTGGTATAGTGATTTAAATTTACCTATGTCAAAATAGTTTATTTATTGTGTAAACTTCTCTATGCAGAAAATATTTGATTGCTAATGATTTCTCGTGTCATTTGTCACCTTATGTCAAATGTATATTATGGCTAAAAGCATTGTAATGCTTAATTGCTAAATAAATGTTGGTGTTGTTGTTGTTAAACAATAAAGAAAAACTTTTTTGTGCATTTGTTGATTTTCAAAAACCTTTTGATTTTGTGGTAAGAGATATTTTGTGGTACAAACTTATAAAATTAGGAGTAAGAGGGAACATTTTAAATGTGATTAAGTCAATGTATGAGTTTGTAAAATCACAAGTTAAAGTTTTTAACTCTTTAAGTGAAGTTTTTGAGTGTCATTTAGGGGTCCGTCAAGGTGAATGTCTATCACATTTCCTATTTAGCATGTTTTTAAACGATATAGAAGATATATTTATAAATAAAGGTATAGAAGTCATTGATATTGGTACCATGAAACTATGTTTACTATTTTATTCGGATTTTTTTTTCTCATTCTGCAGATGGCTTACAGAATTCATTAAATGTGTTACAAGAATATTGTACTAAATGGAAGCTTACTGCCAATATTAAGAAAACAAAAATTATGATTTTTAGAAAAGCTGGACGTCTTCCTGAAAATTTAATATTCACTTTTAATGAAAAAAATATAGAAATTGTTAGCAAGTTTAAATATCTAAGTGTTACATATACGACAGGAGGTGTTTTTAATGAAATGGACAAAATGTTAGCAGGCCAAGCTTTGAAAGCAACTTTTCAACTTGATAAATATTTGTATAAGTTTACACCAATCACACCTAAACATATGTTAAATTTGTATGATAAATTAGTCACGCCTGTAATGAATTATTGTTCTGAAGTATGGGGATTTCACAAAGCTACTCATATCGAAAGAGCGCATCTTAGTTTTTGCAAAAGATTATTAGGTGTTAAAATAAGTTGTCGAAATGCATTTGTTTATGGTGAAACCGGAAAGGTCTCTTATATTACTCATAGATATTTACATATAATACGGTACTGGTTAAAGTTATGTCAAAGTGATGATGTTAAATATGCAAAGAAAATGTACAATGTTTTAAAAAGTGATCTTGAATCACATCCTAATCATATAAGTTGGGTATACAATGTAAAAAGGTTATTATCTAGATTAAGATTTTATGATGTTTGGTTAAACCAAGGAGTTTGTGATGTCAATATATTTTTGAATATTTCAAAGACACGATTGTACGATATATACCAACAGGACTGGAATGCAAGTTTACATGAATCATCAAGAGCATTATTTTACAGAACAATTTCTAGTTTTAATTTTCAGAATTACTTAAATGTTTTAACTGTAGAAAAACATAGAAAGTCAATGTCTAGATTGAGAATGTCATCCCATAGGTTAGAAATTGAAACAGGTAGATGGAGAAAACCTATAAGTACACCAATTGAACAAAGAAAATGTAAATTTTGCAATGTACTAGAGGATGAATTTCATTTCATTATTGAGTGTACACTTTACGCTGATCTCAGGCGTCAGTATATAAATAGAAATTACTGGGTTCATCCAAATTATATTAAATTTATAGAGTTGATTAATACCACAAATGTAGTCGACATAAAGAAGTTAGCAGCTTATATTTACTATGCATTTGAAAAAAGAACATTGCTGCTATCAACAATTTAGTTATATGTTTAAATGTTAAAAAAAATGCACACATGTGGTTATAATATTATACTAAGTATGTTTACATGTTTTCTATAAATAGATGCTTTGTCTCTCCCTACATGTATGTTAGTATAGAAATGAAATCTGTCATTGATATATGATTACCTACATGTATATCCAGTACAATATTGTTAACGCCTATATAATTACATTTTGTTTTCAACATTGAATGTTATATTGCTGCATGTACATGGGCCATAAATGGCTTACTACTTAATAAAAGACATATATATTTTATTTATAAGAAAGAATACTTATTTGAGGATTGTTACAAAAAATAACAATTGTTGACAGATGTGTAATTATTCAAAAAGCGACCAGGAATTGGAAAAATATGAAAATTTAAGTTATTTATCAATTTCAGCTTTGCTTTTCTCTAAACAGCCCTGACAATGTCAGAATTGTCAACAATAATAAAATTGAGGTACCACAAGGGGAAAATCTTATAAAAAGTAGTCTCATCATTGAAAAGTGTGAAATTATATTTTGATAATTTTCACTGTGAAAATTTTCACAGGACTTGTTGATTTTACCCCAAGCCTGTTTTCGTCCAAGAAATAAAACATTCTCGAGGGCAGATTTTTAAAGTAACTATTTACAGAACACGTCACTAACTAATTTGATATATTCTTTTTATTAACAGAGAAACATAAAATGCTGAGTTGCTATAAAAAATCTTCTTACAGAATAAATAACTAGTCATTAATCAACTGTTTATCATGCACGAAACAAATACATGAAACTAGCACATTTCGGAGGCATTGTCACGACATATTTAGATAATTTACAGTTCAATGATATAAAAAGTAATTTAGATTTATATTAGCTCAGTCATATTACGTAAAATGTGTGTGCTAAATTAAGAGATATAAGACATTAAACCATATATACTTTCAGATGATATCGTCTATCCATCTATCTGAGGGTGACATTTCCGATGATCAAAGTGGTTTTAATTATTCAACTTTTGTACATATATACATGGTATTCCATTGAAAAAAGACATGTAAAGTCGCAACCCTTTATGAATAACACATCTTTGTGATGATGATAGAAGTTTGAAATGCTGGAATGCAATAATTATAAGAACAAAAATTCTTTCTTTTACGTATTTATCTATGTTCCGTTCTTACAATTTCTCTCATCTTGAATAATATGTATATACTGCTACAAATATTTTTGTAGTAAGTTTTGGAATTGTTATAGCTAACTATGCTTCTACTCATTATGTAGCTTGGTCGACCTAACCAGGAGTAAATTATCCCACAATACTAAGTTGTTCTAGATACACTTGTCAAGATATATACTAGACATATCTACAATGTGATTTAGGTGGATAATTGTTCTAACAATTCATTGATATGAAATTTGCATTGCATTGATAGTTTATAACAGAACATAATGTTCTAAATGACTTTATAAACTTCATGATGTCTGTTTCAAAATGCTACTATGACATCTGTCTACCTTTAAATGACTTTAAAAACAGAGAAGTTTATTTGCTCTGATTACTTCATAGAATTCACACTAAAGAGCACTTAAATTCTATGTATTAATATTACCATTCTAGATGAGCAATATTCGAACCTTTATAATTTTGTAAAACTGATCGTATAAAAAATAAAATTCATAGCTAGTGCAGATACGTTAGTTTTCAAGACAAAAAAATTAAACGGATTTGTTTGTTTGTTTGTCAGATTTTAAGTCACATCGAAACTGTAAATAAAAGTCATACAACGACTTTACAGATTTACTGGAAGATTATTTTCGTGATAATAAAAAATGAAGTATATACTATAATGATGCACCTGTTACATAATCACTACATCATCTTGATGATTTATCTTTAACATTACTGGTGTAACATTATCACAGATATACCTCATACGATTATATTTTTAATTTTAAAGTTCCAAAATGAAAATGAGTGAACAAATATGAGCCGCGTCACGACAAAACCAACATAATGGGTTTGCGACCAGCATGGATCCAGACCAGCCTGCGCATCCGCGCAGTCTGATCAGGATCCATGCTGTTCGCTATCAGTTTCACTACTTGTAATAGAGTTGGTAAGCGAACAGCATGGATCCTGATCAGACTGCGCGGATGCGCAGGCTGGTCTGGATCCATGTTGGTCGTAAACCCATTATGTTGGTTTTGTCGTGACGCGGCTCATATTAGTTGAGACTCGATTATGTCTGTAGAGCATGTCCAGTCCATATGACGTCTGCGGAAAGTGTAAGAAACGGATATGTACTCGTGCAATTTATCATATTATATACTACGATTAAAGTATAAGTTCAGGAAATGTTACACCTTTATCTTTGGACATATTTCACAACTATCTACGTGTAAAAAGATTACAAAGAAACTAGACAGTAATATACATGTACATTTATTTTTCAATTGATTCGAATTAGCTATTTGAATCTTAAAACAACAATCTGTTGTGCTTTATTTCTTATTTCCTAATGAATGACTCATTATTCTTTCATTAAAACATACTTTTTGTGGTGTTTTCTATATTTTAATACCTTTATTGTTGGCTTTTGATAACAAACTAACAAACTATCAAAAGGGAATAACAACATATGTCTTATTTTTGCTTGCTGATTTTTTATCAATATCATTACTATAGCTTATTATCATCATTACTATTACCCATTATCATCATTGTTATTTCTCATTATTATCATTATTATTGCTCAATATCATCATTATTTTTGCTCACTATCATATATTTTGCTGTATTATTATTACAAATTTGCTCATTATCGTCATTGTTTGTTTGTTTGTTTTGGGTTTTACGTCACATCGACACAGTATAGGTCATATTGCGACGTTCCAGCTTTACTGGTGGAGGAAGACCTCAGGTGCCCTTCCGTGCATTATTTCAGGCACGAACGGGCACCTGAGTAGAACCACTGACGTTCCGTAAGCTAGCTGGATAGCTTCCTCACATGAAAGAATCCAAAGTCCCTGTCGGGATTCGAACCAACAGCGGTGAGGGGCAAGTGGTTTGAAGTCAACGACCTTAACCACTCGGCCACGGACGTCCCTATCGTCATTGTTATTGCTAATTAATATCATATCAGTCATAAAGGATAACCAATATTTCTAAATGATTGAATTAGTTTTTGTCCGTATGTATCAATTGATGACTGCATTCCCATTTATCATAAAACTTGCAGAAACGCATTCGGAACTGCCTCGGCTATTATCTATAATAACCTCGGAAACAATACGGATTGAAAGTAGTTCTACCACGTGCAACGTGGTTTCAGATGTAAACATAAACAGAGATAATTTAAAACGAATGTATATATTTACCATGTAATGTCTGTTCCGGTACTCTTTTGCTTGAAAATATGTCTGACAACAATTTTTAATTTAGATATGCCCACTGATGTTCAATTTTAAACAAATCCGACTAAATGTCAACAGGTTTGATTTTTGTACTGTCGGTTTCTACAACCATATTAATAAATATATAGCTAATGTATCGTTTGCTTTTGTACCTATGAATTTACTTATTTTAGGTGGACTTTTACTAGATATATTAGAAATAAACTTGTCAACAACTCTCAGCATTAAATTACTATTTGTTTACATGTTTAGTTTCTTAGCGTAGGTTAAACCGAAATACCGCATCCGTTCTGTGCATACTATTGTGTTCGAGGTCCTTATCCGAAGACTGACGGAAAGGGCCGAGTAGTTGCGATTGGCAGAAACGGCATGTATTTTACATAGCTAATGTTCCATGGGAAGAGACGCTATCAGATGCGGTAAATCACCGAATATAAAATGTCATGGTTACAAGTTTTACAAAAAAAATAATTTTAACAATTAATCATCAACGAGTTTACTCTCTTATTTAAATTTCAACGATGAATTGTTAATCTATATGATTCTAAATGAATTGAGGGACTTTACACTTTGACAACCCTTGTATCTTCATTGTAATAAACAATTCTTTCGTGAAGTACTTAATTCCTCGGGAATGAACGCGTGATTTACCTTTCACTTATTATCTACAGCAAGGGAATAAAATAACGATCAACAATCACACGTCTTATATATGAGCATAAACAGAAAGTTAGGCGGTATTTTATTGCTAATGAGCCACGCTTTTGTATTATTGACATAAATCACATAATCTACATAATTAGTATACATACAGTCGAAGAGTATTGTCATTAACATGTGAGTATTCGTTCATCAATATTATATTATTATTGTTACATTAAAGTAATACATTAACGTAATATTACCTTTATGATTGAATAAAATTTGTTGTTATAAAATGTAATACCTCTCCTTGAATTCCTAAAAATTTGTGTTAAACTAAACATAATTCCCACACATTGACAATCAGAAGAAAAAATATATAGTTGCTAGCAAGATTACATCCAGGAAGGCCTAAAATGATAGACATAACTATCGTATTTTGATATATGATTTCTAAACGATCAAATAATTTTGTCTTCTGCTCCATTAACTTTGTCATTTTGTCTTTTATTAATTTAAACCTTGGCATTATACGTGTAATTATTGTATAAATAAACGTTTAAAAATATATAAGGGGAAGAACATGGAAATTTTAGTAACGCTAGTAACAGATCGCTGCAATTCATGAATACAGAAAAAATAAATATATCTTACTGAGAGCATGTATGTATAACGCTATATCCTGTACAACAATTGCAACAAAGCGTGTAAATCAAGTACAAGTATTTTTTCTAGAACAAAGAACATATTGTGGAAATTCATTTATCGACATATTAATAACAAATTACCTGAGGATTATGACCAAATATATAAACGTTATTCGCTTGCTATCATTAATATGTATACATTCAAATGGCTTTGTGACCTATTTCATCAAATGACTCTACTCGTCAGAAATTGGCGTTATTTCTAGTCCAAAGTCTTATCAAATAAAGCTTTAACAGGGCCAGTAGTTCGCCTCTATTTGCGTACTATATGTGTTACCTTGTAAAAACTTAAGACTACTGTACTGTTTTCAAATGAATATTAGAATATTATAATGTGTTGTTTATCTTGCAGTGTTTTAAACAAAAATAATTGATCATTGAAGTGTACCATTTTATGAAGCTGTGGTGTGAATGTCTTGGCTGATGTACTTCCAAAAATTAATACAGATATAATATTGAAACATGTAGATTCGGGTTTTAACCTTTAGCCGATATGTACCTTTAGCCGATATGTTACTTTGTGATTTAAACAACATTGTACGATATTTAATATATCTAGGATACAACTATCCAGCACTCATCGTACCTCATCTATCCTCAACGATTTTATGTTTTAAATATATGAATCTATTTATCAGGCCAGTAACAATATTAAGTGTATTTACATGTTGTTTACTGTTCAAAAATAATGATGAATATAATGTGTCACGGCAAATTGCATTTGCCTTTTTTAAGACCTTATGAACCTTCTTCACATGCCATGCTGCTTCCAGGTATATATGTATATCAGTAATGTTTCTTTGTTACCAGACAGTAATATAGCGACGGGATATTGAAATCTGGTTCCCTTTAACGAAGATTAAGTTAAACATCGGATTGTTGTGAAACTCTGCATTGAAGTGTACATTATACATACAATACAATAAATAAACACCCAGTCTGTGATGATCTTACAGACGTCTATTGACTTGTTATGTTATTATAGGAAGAAAACTTCTATAACTTGAATTTACATTTCCATATACACGTATTTAGTAAAATGCATCAAACAACTGTGTTTTTAATTCATATGATTGTTACATTTATTGTGCATAATATTGTATCTTGAAGCAAATAGAAATAAAAAACAGATAAAATAAAAAAAAATTCACTGCAATTTCAATAAAATATGTTTGCAATTTAGCCAGAATATGTTGAATGTAGCAAGAATCCGGAAAAGGTAGAATAAAGATCCTGATTTCCAAATATAGCATCATCATTGACCTTGTTCTGCACGGAGACCTGATGACCTTTCTGAAGCTGTACTATAACAAACTGACTCCCCTGGTCGAGTCGTCCGTCTGTGCCTCGGCCATAAGTATCTGCAATATTGACACCGTTAACAACAATCCGACAGAATATCTCGCAACCATTGTAAACAAGAATTGACGTAAAGAAGACGTAGGTCCCAGAAACAGGTGCGGTGAAAATACCACTAAGTGCGTTATATCCATTCCCTATGTTTGTATGAACGCGGTCAAAGGCGATGTTTTGGTAGGCCGGTGCATGTAGTATACTTCTCGACAAACCAGCAGTAAAGGCGACATTCGATGTACTCACTTGCCTTCGTGACCGACTCACTAAAATACAAAATAAATAAAGTTGTCTATCATGGCCAATGTGAGGCACACAAGCTTAATGCCAAATTAATCTTTCGTAGAAAGTAGAAATAATCTGTGTAAATAAGAAAATCAAATTATTTTTTTAATTTGTCATTATATTTTTTCAATTTTATCTTCTCATGGGACAGTAATCACATATATTCTTTGCAACTAATTGGTAACGTTCATTTTTTACAAATTAGGCAATATTTATATTTTAATGTTTATCATTTATAATAATTACAGAGGCACTTTGTTAAATTATTTTTAGCCAAATGAACTTCTGACTATTCTCATAATGTTTTTGTACAAGTATTTGTACATGCATAGGTGACAGTGTATATTTTGTGAGGTTTCTTTTTGTAAAATAAGAAAGCAAAAAGGAGAATTGAGGAAACTTTCATAAATTGGAGGAACAGGTATGGAAGACAATAAGTGATTAATCTGATAAAAATGATTTTGTTGAGAACGGCAGCAAAATTGCGATGGATGTTTGACTGTGTAATTGACAGTCATTGTTTAATATCAAATGTTTTTTCCGAGGGATCAACTTTTTCCAGATATTTATTTGTAACACTAACAAAACTGGCATACGCTATATGGACGGTATGCATGAAACTATTGTAAGTCACAGCTAAAATGCATTTGAGCATTTCGTATGTTGTTTCTAAGTCGACGCTCTTCAATTCTACGAAGCTATTGCATTATTATAGTTTATGGTGTGCAAAGCAAGAAATTGATGATTTCATTGAACTAGCCAATGATTGTGATTTATATTACATTAACAAGCTTACCTTCGGTGTTGAGTTTTTCTCTACCAGAACATTCATCTGCGGTACATCGAGTGGTGTTTTTAAGCAAAATCGAAATCAGTTCTGACTTTTCTGAAACCTCCTGTTGAAGCATCTCAACCTTTCGTTTATAAACTGATAGTTCCTTCCTCAGATCTAGAATTGTTTGTTCTTGGATTCTGTCTCGAACTTCAAGAGTATTCAGTCGATTATTAAATTGTTGAATCAAATTGTTTAAATTCTGCGAAGAAACTAAAGAATTATCACCTGCCTGGGAAGCTTGCAGAGAGCAAACCATTGTAATCCCAACAAAAACTATACCAGCTAGCTGCAGATGCATTTTTGATTTTGCTTACTAGATTCACTTGGGATGAAGGGTATATAATGCTGAATACTGGACTGAAACAGTCTCTATCATACCTATGATAAGAAGAGGTCAAGCGGTTTAAAATACCATTTGTTTAAACATATCTCTGACATTAGCTGTTTAAACAGAGGTGGACTTGTAAATGTACTGAGATACAACGGTATTGGACATGTGTAAATGTACCTCTGTATGACCTTGATAAAATAAAGAAGCGCCAACAGGACATTCAAATGTTACTAATTATGATTCAATGGTATTAATAGATACTTTATCAGTAAGTCTTTTAAATAGTGGAATCAAATGTGTTAATAAAACGTAACGATATCTGGTGGGGGGAAATTTTGAAAACTATTATGGAACTTCTTAAACTAAACATTATCTACGAGTGGCATATTTTTTTTCAACTGATGTAAAATTAATCAATAATCTTATTAATTTTAAATTTTCCCAATTTTAATAGTTAAAGTTAACGTTGCCATTAAGAAGGTGATAATGTACATCATAACGTTAAGGATCTATTTCAATAAATGTAAACGGCTGATAAAACAATATTTACCAATTAATTTAATTCCTATTTATCTTACTAATTACCTTAGTTCCTTACACTCGTGGTGTTATAAGTATACATTCAGTCTTGTTTATACCCGTTTTTCGTACTTGTACGATGTTAAGATTGAGAAAAAAATCAAACTTGATACATTTTCAATAACAGGTACTGATTTATCATGATGAAAAGATATGTTAAAAGGAATTGAGAATGCTGACGAAAGTAAGATACAATACTAGTAGGTTAAGAAAGAAAAGGGCTATTTAACAGTGCACCATTAGAGACAGCAATATATATTTGGACCAGTACCCAATTGTTTAATACATACATCTTTATACAGTCAAAACTGTTGCCCCGAGGTTTCAGGGATGACATTTGGAACTGTTGTCAGAGGCCAAAGGCCAAAGGCCGAGGGTAAAAGTTCCAAATGTCATCCCTGATACCGAGGGGCAACAGTTTACTGTTCCACAAACATGAAATAACTGTTTTATTTCCTAGTAGTACTTTGCAATAAAACTACAATATATAATACATGTACAACAACATACTAATAACATTTTACAACTGTTTTAATAATTAAAACTGAATCCTTCAGGCATTTGATTTTCCAAAAACCACTACCGTACATTGAGCTGAGCGACGTTCGATAACCGAATAATGGCAGGTTGCGTTAACGAAAATGCCTGATGACAGGGATGTAAAAGTTAAAAATGTTGACCAGTTCTTTTACAGTAATAAATCATATTATTCAATGATATGTTCTGCAAAATAACCATATGTGTAAAACAAGTAAAAGTATTACACCTTCACTAGGCTATCAACCAAATAGATGTTTAACTGTAGAAACTTAGAGGTCAATCCTCTATAGTATAAAATCGTGACTGATAAATGACTGCTTTAAGTTTTGAGCTTTATTATCTTTTTATAGATATAATCTTTGAAACATTATTTGCCGACGATGGGACCAGAGAAGTCTTGCTGTAGGAGAAAACCGGAAAACGTCGTGTACGGTGGAGATTCTCCATGTATTGTATTATCAAGGTTATGTTCAACTATTTGTATAGCAACATCATCACCTTTCTTAAGGTTGACAATCACTGTCTGTGCGCCGTGATCATAATGACCGTCTCCGTGTGTATACACCTGAAAATATATATAGTTACATGTGAGGGATGAGTAACTCGAGTGATTCTTTATTCCAAAATTTGAAGGAGGAAAAATTTAAATATATATTTTATGACACAGAATGGCATTTTTTCCTCTTTTCCATTGTAAACGAGAGTGGTTTTAAGCTAAGATTTGTCAACAATACGTCCTGGTTTATTTCACAACATAAGTGAATGTATATACGCATACAAAACTAACAATGAAACAAAAGTTGCACAATTACTGAACTACTAGAAGGCATATTCTACGAGGCAGTTAAGGATTTTTTTAATAAGGTATTTATTTGTAATTAATACATGTAGATATAATTATGAAAAAAAATATCAATTTTGAGTGCATTCTTGTAGAATTATGCACGATTCCAGCTCAAATCTGCAGGAATGTAATCAGAAAGACCGATAGGCCTGTGGATTAATAACAAAGCTTTTTACCGATAAACCGTGCATTATTATACTATAATGCAAGGGAAAAAAATTCTATTTTAGCATGCTAAACTAATGAAAAAGAAAAATGATGAAAAAAATTGTTGAACTACATTGTGCGTAGATTTAATTTTAGTTACTTCATTTGCTTTATTGATATCAAATGTGACGCCATATGACGTGTAAACATTCGTATTTCATACTGTGTATATACATGTATCGTGTAAAAATGCACTTGATTCTTGATTATACTCTCTGTGTGATAAGGGAATAGTGCAAAACATGAATGAAAAATTTAATCAGGTATCTTACTTGTGCCTTACTAACTCCATTCACAACAACTTCACAAATTTTACGACCAGATATCGTCATAATTGACGTGGTGAACACATAAATTCCCGCCACTGGAGCAGTAAAGACGCCATGATGAGGATTATATCCGTTACCTTCATTGGTCTCTACATGGTCAAAAACGACATTCTGATTTTCGCCCGCATGTTGAATCGAGTGCGTTAGCCCGGCAAAAAATGCAACGGTTATCTCGTTGCTGAACTCTCGCTTCCTTAAAACATTATCTCTGGTTTCTTTAAAAGAAAAACAAATAATGACGTGAGTACAATAGATATAGATTAATACTATTTTCCTTCACAACACAAAAATGTGTATATGATAGTAAAACATAGTAAATAATAAAACAAAATATTGACAAGAAATGTCGAACGACACATATGCCCCCCCCCCTTTCTAGCCCTAGACTCACATCATTGGTTATTTTGTTTTCAATATGTGAAATATAAAGACCCTGACCTTTGAACTAGTGACCCCATTGTGACTAAGAAATTTGTGAAATATGAAGACTTTGTGATAAATAGCTTTCAATGTAATAAGCAGAAACCATATTTATATTTCGGGCCCCTGTGACCTTGACCTTTGAACTATTAATCCCAAAATCAATCAAAGGGTCATCTTTTACAAATGGCTATTCAATATGTCAAATATGAAGAACTTGTGATAAATAGTTTTCAAGATAATGAGCGGATACCATTCTGACATTTAAGGCCCCTGCGACCTTGATCTTTGACCTAAAGACCCCAAATCAATAGAGGTCATCTACATATTA